>NC_141829.1:1634747-1649747 GCF_982586985.1 Callionymus lyra
ATATATGTGTAGTATTGTCCAGTACTTGACTCTGGTGTTGTGATAGTGTAGTAACAAGTATATATGTGTAGTATTGTCCAGTACTTGACTCTGGTGTTGTGATAGTGTAGTAACAAGTATATATGTGCAGTATTGTCCAGTACTTGACTCTGGTGTTGTGATAGTGTAGTAACAAGGATATATGTGTAGTATTGTCCAGTACTTGACTCTGGTGTTGTGATAGTGTAGTAACAAGTATAAATGTGTAGTATTGTCCAGTACTTGACTCTGGTGTTGTGATAGTGTAGTAACAAGTATATATGTGTAGTATTGTCCAGTACTTGACTCTGGTGTTGTGATAGTGTAGTAACAAGTATATATGTGTAGTATTGTCCAGTACTTGACTCTGGTGTTGTGATAGTGTAGTAACAAGTATATATGTGTAGTATTGTCCAGTACTTGACTCTGGTGTTGTGATAGAGTAGTAACAAGTATATATGTGTAGTATTGTCCAGTACTTGACTCTGGTGTTGTGATAGTGTAGTAACAAGTATATATGTGTAGTATTGTCCAGTACTTGACTCTGGTGTTGTGATAGTTTAGTAACAAGTATTAATGTGTAGTATTGTCCAGTACTTGACTCTGGTGTTGTGATAGTGTAGTAACAAGTATATATGTGTAGTATTGTCCAGTACTTGACTCTGGTGTTGTGATAGTGTAGTAACAAGTATGTATGTGTAGTATTGTCCAGTACTTGACTCTGGTGTTGTGATAGTGTAGTAACAAGTATATATGTGTAGTATTGTCCAGTACTTGACTCTGGTGTTGTGATAGTGTAGTAACAAGTATATATGTCTAGTATTGTCCAGTACTTGACTCTGGTGTTGTGATAGTGTAGTAACAAGTATATATGTGTAGTATTGTCCAGTACTTGACTCTGGTGTTGTGATAGAGTAGTAACAAGTATATATGTGTAGTATTGTCCAGTACTTGACTCTGGTGTTGTGATAGTGTAGTAACAAGTATATATGTGTAGTATTGTCCAGTACTTGACTCTAGTGTTGTGATAGTGTAGTAACAAGTATATATGTGTAGTATTGTCCAGTCCTTGACTCTGGTGTTGTGATAGTGTAGTAACAAGTATATATGTGTAGTATTGTCCAGTACTTGACTCTGGTGTTGTGATAGTGTAGTAACAAGTATATATGTGTAGTATTGTCCAGTACTTGACTCTGGTGTTGTGATAGTTTAGTAACAAGTATAAATGTGTAGTATTGTCCAGTACTTGACTCTGGTGTTGTGATAGTGTAGTAACAAGTATATATGTGTAGTATTGTCCAGTACTTGACTCTGGTGTTGTGATAGTGTAGTAACAAGTATATATGTGTAGTATTGTCCAGTACTTGACTCTGGTGTTGTGATAGTGTAGTAACAAGTATATATGTGTAGTATTGTCCAGTACTTGACTCTGGTGTTGTGATAGTGTAGTAACAAGTATATATGTGTAGTATTGTCCAGTACTTGACTCTGGTGTTGTGATAGTGTAGTAACAAGTATATATGTGTAGTATTGTCCAGTACTTGACTCTGGTGTTGTGATAGTGTAGTAACAAGTATATATGTGTAGTATTGTCCAGTACTTGACTCTAGTGTTGTGATAGTGTAGTAACAAGTATATATGTGTAGTATTGTCCAGTCCTTGACTCTGGTGTTGTGATAGTGTAGTAACAAGTATATATGTGTAGTATTGTCCAGTACTTGACTCTGGTGTTGTGATAGTGTAGTAACAAGTATATATGTGTAGTATTGTCCAGTACTTGACTCTGGTGTTGTGATAGTGTAGTAACAAGTATATATGTGTAGTATTGTCCAGTACTTGACTCTGGTGTTGTGATAGTGTAGTAACAAGTATATATGTGTAGTATTGTCCAGTACTTGACTCTGGTGTTGTGATAGTGTAGTAACAAGTATATATGTGTAGTATTGTCCAGTACTTGACTCTGGTGTTGTGATAGTGTAGTAACAAGTATATATGTGTAGTATTGTCCAGTACTTGACTCTGGTGTTGTGATAGTGTAGTAACAAGTATATATGTGTAGTATTGTCCAGTACTTGACTCTGGTGTTGTGATAGTGTAGTAACAAGTATATATGTGTAGTATTGTCCAGTACTTGACTCTGGTGTTGTGATAGTGTAGTAACAAGTATATATGTGTAGTATTGTCCAGTACTTGACTCTGGTGTTGTGATAGTGTAGTAACAAGTATATATGTGTAGTATTGTCCAGTACTTGACTCTGGTGTTGTGATAGTGTAGTAACAAGTATATATGTGTAGTATTGTTATTATTATACATGAGTAAATGCTGCTCATATCAACATGTTATTTACAGATAAAAGTAAAAACATAAACAAGAGAAGAAATAAAAACATATATTTTCTTCAATGATGAGACTTTGATTCTATGATCCAAACATCATCGTGTGAAGAACCGAGAACAAGTGAATCTTCCAGACACACACACATCAACACACACATCAACACACACATCAACACACACATCAACACACACATCAACACACACATCAACACACACATCAACACACACATCAACACACACATCAACACACACATCAACACACACATCAACACACACATCAACACACACATCAACACATCAACACATCAACACATCAACACACACATCAACACATCAACACATCAACACACACATCAACACACACATCAACACACACATCAACACACACATCAACACACACATCAACACACACATCAACACACACATCAACACATCAACACACACATCAACACATCAACACACACATCAACACATCAACACACACATCAACACACACATCAACACATCAACACACACATCAACACACACATCAACACATCAACACACACATCAACACACACATCAACACATCAACACACACATCAACACACACATCAACACATCAACACACACATCAACAAACACATCAACACACACATCAACACACACATCAACACATCAACACATCAATGTGTGTGTGTGAGCACAGTGTGGTCAACCTTGTGAAGTGTGTGTCGTAAATACACACTTTATGTTCTCAGGCTTATTATTGTTGATTTATTTGTCTCTGTGAGTAAATGTTGTCCTTGACTCCAGGACCAGAGGAGTGTGTTGATGTGTTGATGTGTTGATGTGTTGATGTGTTGATGTGTTGATGTGTTGATGTGTTGATGTGTTGATGTGTTGATGTGTTGATGTGTTGATGTGTTGATGTGTTGATGTGTTGATGTGTTGATGTGTAGTTGTGTTGATGTGTTGATGTGTTGATGTGTTGATGTGTTGATGTGTTGATGTGTTGATGTGTAGTTGTGTTGATGTGTTGATGTGTTGATGTGTTGATGTGTTGATGTGTGTTGATGTGTTGATGTGTTGATGTGTGTTGATGTGTTGATGTGTTGATGTGTTGATGTGTGTTGATGTGTTGATGTGTTGATGTGTTGATGTGTTGATGTGTTGATGTGTAGATGTGTTGATGTGTTGATGTGTTGATGTGTTGATGTGTTGATGTGTTGATGTGTAGTTGTGTTGATGTGTTGATGTGTTGATGTGTTGATGTGTAGTTGTGTTGATGTGTTGATGTGTTGATGTGTTGATGTGTTGATGTGTTGATGTGTAGTTGTGTTGATGTGTTGATGTGTTGATGTGTTGATTTGTTGATGTGTAGTTGTGTTGATGTGTTGATGTGTTGATGTGTTGATGTGTTGATGTGTTGATGTGTAGTTGTGTTGATGTGTTGATGTGTTGATGTGTGGATGTGTTGATGTGTAGTTGTGTTGATGTGTTGATGTGTTGATGTGTTGATGTGTTGATGTGTAGTTGTGTAGTTGTGTTGATGTGTTGATGTGTTGATGTGTAGTTGTGTTGATGTGTTGATGTGTTGATGTGTTGATGTGTTGATGTGTTGATGTGTAGTTGTGTTGATGTGTTGATGTGTTGATGTGTTGATGTGTTGATGTGTTGATGTGTGTTGATGTGTTGATGTGTTGATGTGTGTTGATGTGTTGATGTGTTGATGTGTTGATGTGTGTTGATGTGTTGATGTGTTGATGTGTGTTGATGTGTTGATGTGTTGATGTGTTGATGTGTGTTGATGTGTTGATGTGTAGTTGTGTTGATGTGTTGATGTGTTGATGTGTTGATGTGTAGTTGTGTTGATGTGTTGATGTGTTGATGTGTTGATGTGTTGATGTGTTGATGTGTTGATGTGTAGTTGTGTTGATGTGTTGATGTGTTGATGTGTTGATGTGTAGTTGTGTTGATGTGTTGATGTGTTGATGTGTTGATGTGTTGATGTGTTGATGTGTAGTTGTGTTGATGTGTTGATGTGTTGATGTGTTGATGTGTTGATGTGTAGTTGTGTTGATGTGTTGATGTGTTGATGTGTTGATGTGTTGATGTGTTGATGTGTAGTTGTGTTGATGTGTTGATGTGTTGATGTGTGGATGTGTTGATGTGTAGTTGTGTTGATGTGTTGATGTGTTGATGTGTTGATGTGTTGATGTGTAGTTGTGTAGTTGTGTTGATGTGTTGATGTGTTGATGTGTAGTTGTGTTGATGTGTTGATGTGTTGATGTGTTGAAGTGTTGATGTGTTGATGTGTTGATGTGTAGTTGTGTTGATGTGTTGATGTGTTGATGTGTTGATGTGTTGATGTGTTGATGTGTGTTGATGTGTTGATGTGTTGATGTGTGTTGATGTGTTGATGTGTTGATGTGTTGATGTGTGTTGATGTGTTGATGTGTTGATGTGTTGATGTGTTGATGTGTTGATGTGTTGATGTGTTGATGTGTTGATGTGTTGATGTGTAGTTGTGTTGATGTGTTGATGTGTTGATGTGTTGATGTGTAGTTGTGTTGATGTGTTGATGTGTTGATGTGTTGATGTGTTGATGTGTTGATGTGTAGTTGTGTTGATGTGTTGATGTGTTGATGTGTTGATGTGTTGATGTGTTGATGTGTTGATGTGTAGTTGTGTTGATGTGTTGATGTGTTGATGTGTTGATGTGTTGATGTGTTGATGTGTTGATGTGTAGTTGTGTTGATGTGTTGATGTGTTGATGTGTTGATGTGTTGATGTGTTGATGTGTAGTTGTGTTGATGTGTTGATGTGTTGATGTGTTGTTGTGTTGATGTGTTGATGTGTTGATGTGTTGATGTGTTGATGTGTTGATGTGTTGATGTGTTGATGTGTTGTTGTGTTGATGTGTTGATGTGTTGATGTGTTGATGTGTTTATGTGTAGTTGTGTTGATGTGTTGATGTGTAGTTGTGTTGATGTGTTGATGTGTAGTTGTGTTGAAGTGTTGATGTGTTGATGTGTTGATGTGTTGATGTGTTGATGTGTTGATGTGTAGTTGTGTTGATGTGTTGATGTGTTGATGTGTTGATGTGTAGTTGTGTTGATGTGTTGATGTGTTGATGTGTTGATGTGTTGATGTGTTGATGTGTTGATGTGTTGATGTGTAGTTGTGTTGATGTGTTGATGTGTTGATGTGTTGATGTGTTGATGTGTTGATGTGTTGATGTGTTGATGTGTTGATGTGTAGTTGTGTTGATGTGTTGATGTGTTGATGTGTTGATGTGTTGATGTGTTGATGTGTTGATGTGTAGTTGTGTTGATGTGTTGATGTGTTGATGTGTTGATGTGTTGATGTGTTGATGTGTAGTTGTGTTGATGTGTTGATGTGTTGATGTGTTGTTGTGTTGATGTGTTGATGTGTTGATGTGTTGATGTGTTGATGTGTTGATGTGTTGATGTGTTGATGTGTTGTTGTGTTGATGTGTTGATGTGTTGATGTGTTGATGTGTTGATGTGTTGATGTGTAGTTGTGTTGATGTGTTGATGTGTAGTTGTGTTGATGTGTTGATGTGTAGTTGTGTTGAAGTGTTGATGTGTTGATGTGTTGATGTGTTGATGTGTTGATGTGTTGATGTGTTGATGTGTTGATGTGTTGATGTGTTGATGTGTTGATGTGTTGATGTGTAGTTGTGTTGATGTGTTGATGTGTTGATGTGTTGATGTGTAGTTGTGTTGATGTGTTGATGTGTTGATGTGTTGATGTGTTGATGTGTTGATGTGTTGATGTGTTGATGTGTTGATGTGTGTTGATGTGTTGATGTGTTGATGTGTGTTGATGTGTTGATGTGTTGATGTGTTGATGTGTGTTGATGTGTTGATGTGTTGATGTGTTGATGTGTTGATGTGTTGATGTGTTGATGTGTTGATGTGTTGATGTGTAGTTGTGTTGATGTGTTGATGTGTTGATGTGTTGATGTGTAGTTGTATTGATGTGTTGATGTGTTGATGTGTTGATGTGTTGATGTGTTGATGTGTTGATGTGTTGATGTGTAGTTGTGTTGATGTGTTGATGTGTTGATGTGTTGATGTGTTGATGTGTTGATGTGTTGATGTGTTGATGTGTTGATGTGTTGATGTGTAGTTGTGTTGATGTGTTGATGTGTTGATGTGTTGATGTGTTGATGTGTAGTTGTGTTGATGTGTTGATGTGTTGATGTGTTGATGTGTTGATGTGTTGATGTGTTGATGTGTTGATGTGTAGTTGTGTTGATGTGTTGATGTGTTGTTGTGTTGATGTGTTGATGTGTTGATGTGTTGATGTGTTGATGTGTTGATGTGTTGTTGTGTTGATGTGTTGATGTGTTGATGTGTTGATGTGTTGATGTGTTTATGTGTAGTTGTGTTGATGTGTTGATGTGTAGTTGTGTTGATGTGTTGATGTGTAGTTGTGTTGAAGTGTTGATGTGTTGATGTGTTGATGTGTTGATGTGTTGATGTGTTGATGTGTTGATGTGTTGATGTGTTGATGTGTTGATGTGTTGATGTGTAGTTGTGTTGATGTGTTGATGTGTTGATGTGTTGATGTGTAGTTGTGTTGATGTGTTGATGTGTTGATGTGTTGATGTGTAGTTGTGTTGATGTGTTGATGTGTTGATGTGTTGATGTGTTGATGTGTTGATGTGTTGATGTGTTGATGTGTTGATGTGTTGTTGTGTTGATGTGTTGATGTGTTGATGTGTTGTTGTGTTGATGTGTTGATGTGTTGATGTGTTGATGTGTTGATGTGTTGATGTGTTTAAGTGTAGTTGTGTTGATGTGTTGATGTGTAGTTGTGTTGATGTGTTGATGTGTTGATGTGTTGATGTGTTGATGTGTTGATGTGTTGATGTGTTGATGTGTTGGTGTGTTGATGTGTTGATGTGTTGATGTGTTGATGTGTTGATGTGTTGATGTGTAGTTGTGTTGATGTGTTGATGTGTTGATGTGTTGATGTGTTGATGTGTTGATGTGTTGATGTGTTGATGTGTAGTTGTGTTGATGTGTTGATGTGTTGTTGTGTTGATGTGTTGATGTGTTGATGTGTTGATGTGTTGATGTGTTGATGTGTTGTTGTGTTGATGTGTTGATGTGTTGATGTGTTGATGTGTTGATGTGTTGGTGTGTTGATGTGTTGATGTGTTGATGTGTTGATGTGTTGATGTGTTGTTGTGTTGATGTGTTGATGTGTTGATGTGTTGATGTGTTGTTGAGTTGATGTGTTGATGTGTTGATGTGTTGATGTGTTGATGTGTTGATTTGTTGATGTGTAGTTGTGTTTATGTGTTGATGTGTTGATGTGTTGATGTGTTGATGTGTTGATGTGTTGATTGTGTAGAATGTGTTCATGTGTTCATTGTGTTTTGTTGTGTTACGTTGTGTTTTGTTGTGTTACGTTGTGTTTTGTTGTGTTACGTTGTGTTGTTGTGTTTCGTTGTGTTTCGTTGTGTTTCGTTGTGTTTCGTGTGTTTCGTTGTGTTTCGTTGTGTTTCTTTGTGTTTCGTTGTGTTTCGTTGTGTTTCGTTGTGTTTCGTGTGTTTCGTTGTGTTTCGTTGTGTTTCTTTGTGTTTCTTTGTGTTTTGTTGTGTTTCGTTGTGTTTCGTTGTGTTACGTTGTGTTTCGTTGTGTTTCGTTGTGTTTCTTTGTGTTTCTTTGTGTTTCGTTGTGTTTCGTTGTGTTTCTTTGTGTTTCTTTGTGTTCGTTGTGTTTCTTTGTGTTTCTTTGTGTTTCTTTGTGTTTCTTTGTGTTTCGTTGTGTTTCTTGGTGTTTCTTTGTGTGTTGTTGTGTGTCGTTGTGTTTCGTTGTGTCTCGTGTCTCTTTGTGTTTCTTTGTGTTTCGTTGTGTTTCTTTGTGTGTCGTTGTGTTTCGTTGTGTCTCGTAGTGTTTCGTTGTGTTTCTTTGTGTGTTGTTGTGTTTCGTTGTGTCTCGTAGTGTTTTGTTGTGTTTCGTTGTGTTTCTTTGTGTTCCTTTGTGTTTCGTTGTGTTTCTTTGTGTTTCTTTGTGTGTCATTGTGTTTCGTTGTGTTTCGTTGTGTCTCGTAGTGTTTCATTGTGTTTCATTGTGTTTCTTTGTGTTTCGTTGTGTTTCTTTGTGTGTCGTTGTGTTTCGTTGTGTCTCGTAGTGTTTCGTTGTGTTTCTTGGTGTTTCGTTGTGTTTCTTGGTGTTTCTTGGTGTTTCTTTGTGTGTCGTTGTGTCTCGTAGTGTCTCGTTGTGTCTCTTTGTGTTTCTTTGTGTTTCGTTGTGTTTCTTTGTGTGTCGTTGTGTTTCGTTGTGTCTCGTAGTGTTTCGTTGTGTGTCGTTGTGTTTCTTTGTGTGTCGTTGTGTTTCGTTGTGTATCGTAGTGTTTTGTTGTGTTTCGTAGTGTTTTGTTGTGTTACGTTGTGTTGTTGTGTTTCGTTGTGTTTCGTTGTGCTTCGTTGTGTTTCTTTGTGTTTCGTTGTGTTTCGTTGTGTTTCGTTGTGTTTCTTTGTGTTTCGTTGTGTTTTGTTGTGTTTCGTTGTGTTTTGTTGTGTTTTGTTGTGTTTCGTTGTGTTTCGTTGTGTTTCGTTGTGTGACGTTGTGTGACGTTGTGTTACATTGTGTTGTTGTGTTTCGTTGTGTTTCGTTGTGTTTCTTTGTGTTTCGTTGTGTTTCTTTGTGTGTCGTTGTGTTTCGTTGTGTCTCGTAGTGTTTCGTTGTGTTTCGTTGTGTTTCTTTGTGTGTCGTTGTGTTTCGTTGTGTCTCGTAGTGTTTCGTTGTGTGTCGTTGTGTTTCTTTGTGTGTCGTTGTGTTTCGTTGTGTCTCGTAGTGTTTCGTTGTGTTTCGTAGTGTTTCGTTGTGTGTCGTTGTGTTTTGTTGTGTCTCGTAGTGTTTCGTTGTGTGTCGTTGTGTTTCTTTGTGTGTCGTTGTGTCTCGTAGTGTTTCGTTGTGTTTCGTTGTGTCTCGTAGTGTTTCGTTGTGTTTCATTGTGTTACGTTGTGTTTCGTTGTGTCTCGTAGTGTTTCGTGGTGTTTCGTTGTGTGTCGTAGTGTGTTGTTGTGTGTCATAGTGTTTCGTTGTGTCTCGTAGTGTTTTGTTGTGTTTCGTTGTGTGTCGTAGTGTGTTGTTGTGTGTCATAGTGTTTCGTTGTGTCTCGTAGTGTTTCGTTGTGTCTCGTTGTGTTTTGTTGTGTTACGTTGTGTTTTGTTGTGTTACGTTGTGTTGTTGTGTTTCGTTGTGTTTCGTTGTGTTTCGTTGTGTTTCGTGTGTTTCGTTGTGTTTCGTTGTGTTTCTTTGTGTTTCTTTGTGTTTTGTTGTGTTTCGTTGTGTTTCGTTGTGTTACGTTGTGTTTCGTTGTGTTTCGTTGTGTTTCTTTGTGTTTCTTTGTGTTTCGTTGTGTTTCGTTGTGTTTCTTTGTGTTTCTTTGTGTTCGTTGTGTTTCTTTGTGTTTCTTTGTGTTTCTTTGTGTTTCTTTGTGTTTCTTTGTGTTTCTTTGTGTTTCGTTGTGTTTCTTGGTGTTTCTTTGTGTGTTGTTGTGTGTCGTTGTGTTTCGTTGTGTCTCGTGTCTCTTTGTGTTTCTTTGTGTTTCGTTGTGTTTCTTTGTGTGTCGTTGTGTTTCGTTGTGTCTCGTAGTGTTTCGTTGTGTTTCTTTGTGTGTTGTTGTGTTTCGTTGTGTCTCGTAGTGTTTTGTTGTGTTTCGTTGTGTTTCTTTGTGTTCCTTTGTGTTTCGTTGTGTTTCTTTGTGTTTCTTTGTGTGTCATTGTGTTTCGTTGTGTTTCGTTGTGTCTCGTAGTGTTTCATTGTGTTTCATTGTGTTTCTTTGTGTTTCGTTGTGTTTCTTTGTGTGTCGTTGTGTTTCGTTGTGTCTCGTAGTGTTTCGTTGTGTTTCTTGGTGTTTCGTTGTGTTTCTTGGTGTTTCTTGGTGTTTCTTTGTGTGTCGTTGTGTCTCGTAGTGTCTCGTTGTGTCTCTTTGTGTTTCTTTGTGTTTCGTTGTGTTTCTTTGTGTGTCGTTGTGTTTCGTTGTGTCTCGTAGTGTTTCGTTGTGTGTCGTTGTGTTTCTTTGTGTGTCGTTGTGTTTCGTTGTGTATCGTAGTGTTTTGTTGTGTTTCGTAGTGTTTTGTTGTGTTACGTTGTGTTGTTGTGTTTCGTTGTGTTTCGTTGTGCTTCGTTGTGTTTCTTTGTGTTTCGTTGTGTTTCGTTGTGTTTCGTTGTGTTTCTTTGTGTTTCGTTGTGTTTTGTTGTGTTTCGTTGTGTTTTGTTGTGTTTTGTTGTGTTTCGTTGTGTTTCGTTGTGTTTCGTTGTGTGACGTTGTGTGACGTTGTGTTACATTGTGTTGTTGTGTTTCGTTGTGTTTCGTTGTGTTTCTTTGTGTTTCGTTGTGTTTCTTTGTGTGTCGTTGTGTTTCGTTGTGTCTCGTAGTGTTTCGTTGTGTTTCGTTGTGTTTCTTTGTGTGTCGTTGTGTTTCGTTGTGTCTCGTAGTGTTTCGTTGTGTGTCGTTGTGTTTCTTTGTGTGTCGTTGTGTTTCGTTGTGTCTCGTAGTGTTTCGTTGTGTTTCGTAGTGTTTCGTTGTGTGTCGTTGTGTTTTGTTGTGTCTCGTAGTGTTTCGTTGTGTGTCGTTGTGTTTCTTTGTGTGTCGTTGTGTCTCGTAGTGTTTCGTTGTGTTTCGTTGTGTCTCGTAGTGTTTCGTTGTGTTTCATTGTGTTACGTTGTGTTTCGTTGTGTCTCGTAGTGTTTCGTTGTGTTTCGTTGTGTGTCGTAGTGTGTTGTTGTGTGTCATAGTGTTTCGTTGTGTCTCGTAGTGTTTTGTTGTGTTTCGTTGTGTGTCGTAGTGTGTTGTTGTGTGTCATAGTGTTTCGTTGTGTCTCGTAGTGTTTCGTTGTGTCTCGTAGTGTTTCGTTGTGTTTCGTTGTGTGTCGTTGTGTTTCGTAGTGTGTCGTAGTGTGTCGTTGTGTTGTGTTTGTGATGAGGTCACTGAAGGTCGTCTCACCGCTCTGGTCGGTGCTGACGGTGACGAGTGCGACCTGGCGCGGGAACACGCCGGCGCCCGACACCCCGTTGAGCGCCTCGACCTCGAAGGTGTAGTTGGCGTCGGCGCTGAAGTCCATGACGGTGACGGCGGTGCCGCTCAGACCCGACGCCCGCGGCAGGAAGTGCAGCTCGGCGTCGCAGCGGCGGCAGCGTTCGGACGCGTCGCAGCGGCGGCAGCGCACGTCGTACGTCACGTCACGCCGTCCCCCCGGGTCGCTGGGACGCGTCCAGGTCAGCACCAGACACGTGTCGTTCAAGGTGAAGGTCACGCCACGCGGCGCAGACGGAGGACCTGATGGAGGACACGTGTGTCAACACCACCTCACACACACTGATGTTTGCAGTGCATTATGGGAAGTTTCGTCATGAAAATATAAACATATATTTTTAAATGAAATAATCCTCAGATGAGAGTCAATCCAGGTGCATTATGGGAAATGTCTGGAGATCTTTAATATATTTTCAAATCATTGAAATCTTTCTGCCCCTTTCTTTTGACCTTTGACCCTTCATGGGAGGTCAGTAGTTCATGATCTTTGGATTATTTTCTCTTCAGTGTCAAAGGTCAACATTTATTTATGTGTTTGTGTTTCAAACTTTACTTTACTTTACAGTTACACACAACTGCTGTACACACACACACACTTACAGTTACACACAACTGCTGTACACACACACACACACTTACAGTTACACACTTCTGCTGTACACACACACACACTTACAGTTACACACAACTGCTGTACAGACTGTGTGTAACTGTAAGTTATATACACACACACACACACACACACACACACACACACACACACACACACACACACACTCTTTCTTTCTCTCTCTCTCTTTCTTTCTTTATCTCTCTCTCATTCTTTCTCTCTCTCTCTTCACACAAAAGCTCCTCCTCTCTTCTCTACTCTGTCATTCTTTCTTTCTTTATCTCCTCCTGACTTTATCAGCATCACTTCATCTGTTCTCCTGGAGAATCACTTCCCTCTGAGCATCAATCAACCTCCACCAGGGGGCGATCACTATCATCCTCATCCCTCCTTCATCCTCATCCCTCCTTCATCCTCATCCCTCCTTCATCCTCATCCTTCCTTCATCCTCATCCCTCCTTCATCCTCATCCCTCCTTCATCCTCATCCCTCCTTCATCCTCATCTCTCCTTCATCCTCATCCCTCCTCATCCTCATCCCTCCTTCATCCTCATCCCTCCTTCATCCTCATCCCTCCTTCATCCTCATCCCTCCTTCATCCTCATCTCTCCTTCATCCTCATCCCTCCTCATCCTCATCCCTCCTTCATCCTCATCCCTCCTTCATGCTCATCTCTCCTTCATCCTCATCCCTCCTTCATCCTCATCCCTCCTTCATCCTCATCCCTCCTTCATCCTCATCCCTCCTCATCCTCATCCCTCCTTCATCCTCATCCCTCCTCATCCTCATCCCTCCTTCATCCTCATCCCTCCTTCATCCTCATCCCTCCTTCATCCTCATCCCTCCTTCATCCTCATCCCTCCTTCATCCTCATCCCTCCTTCATCCTCATCCCTCCTCATCCTCATCCCTCCTTCATCCTCATCCCTCCTTCATCCTCATCCCTCCTTCATCCTCATCCCTCCTTCATCCTCATCTCTCCTTCATCCTCATCCCTCCTCATCCTCATCCCTCCTTCATCCTCATCCCTCCTTCATCCTCATCTCTCCTTCATCCTCATCCCTCCTCATCCTCATCCCTCCTTCATCCTCATCCCTCCTTCATCCTCATCCCTCCTTCATCCTGCTTAAACCTTGTTGAAGATAACAACAACACTTGTGACGTCACAACAACTGATGATTCAAACATTTAAACATCTCGTCCACAGAAGAGTTTCAATGATTTGATTCTTAGATGATTTATATTCAATAAACTGTATTTAAAATATGAACTGTTTGTATTTTCTTAATCACAGTTGTTTGTTTTGCAATTAAACTTCCGGCCTCTAGATGGCAGCAGTCGTTACATCCTCCACAGCTAAAAGAAGAATGATGACTGAGGACGAGAGGATACAGTGAGTCCAGCAGCTTTTAAAGCTGATGTTTGGACATATTTTGGTTTGAAAACAAATGAAAGTAGTTACGACTTCAAGAGTCATGTGGTCTGTAAATACTACAACACCAGAGTCAAGTACTGGACAATACTACACATATATACTTGTTACTACACTATCACAACACCAGAGTCAAGTACTGGACAATACTACACATATATACTTGTTATTACACTATCACAACACCAGAGTCAAGTACTGGACAATACTACACATGTATACTTGTTACTACACTTTCACAACACCAGAGTCAAGTACTGAACAATACTACACATATATACTTGTTACTACACTATCACAACACCAGAGTCAAGTACTGGACAATACTACACATATATACTCGTTACTACACTATCACAACACCAGAGTCTAGTACTGGACAATACTACACATATATACTTGTTATTACACTATCACAACACCAGAGTCAAGTACTGGACAGTACTACACATATATACTTGTTACTACACTATCACAACACCAGAGTCAAGTACTGGACAATACTACACATATATACTTGTTACTACACTATCACAACACCAGAGTCAAGTACTGGACAATACTACACATATATACTTGTTATTACACTATCACAACATCAGAGTCAAGTACTGGACAATACTACACATATATACTTGTTACTACACTATCACAACAACATAGTCTAGTACTGGACAATACTACACATATATACGTGTTACTACACTATTACAACACCAGAGTCAAGTACTGGACAATACTACACATATATACTGTACTTGTTACTACACTATCACAACACCAGAGTCAAGTACTGGACAATACTACACATATATACTTGTTACTACACTATCACAACACCAGAGTCAAGTACTGGACAATACTACACATATATACTGTACTTGTTACTACACTATCACAACACCGGAGTCAAGTACTGGACAATACTACACATATATACTTGTTACTACACTATCACAACACCAGAGTCAAGTACTGGACAATACTACACATATATACTTGTTACTACACTATCACAACACCAGAGTCAAGTAATGGACAATACTACACATATATACTTGTTACTACACTATCACAACACCAGAGTCAAGTACTGGACAATACTACACATATATACTTGTTACTACACTATCACAACACCAGAGTCAAGTACTGGACAATACTACACATATATACTTGTTACTACACTATCACAACACCAGAGTCAAGTACTGGACAATACTACACATATATACTTGTTACTACACTATCACAACACCAGAGTCAAGTACTGGACAATACTACACATATATACTTGTTACTACACTATCACAACACCAGAGTCAAGTACTGGACAATACTACACATATATACTTGTTACTACACTATCACAACACCAGAGTCAAGTACTGGACAATACTACACATATATACTTGTTACTACACTATCACAACACCAGAGTCAAGTAATGGACAATACTACACATATATACTTGTTACTACAGTATCACAACACCAGAGTCAAGTAATGGACAATACTACACATATATACTTGTTACT
>NC_141829.1:1657247-1709747 GCF_982586985.1 Callionymus lyra
GTATTGTCCAGTACTTGACTCTGGTGTTGTGATAGTGTAGTAACAAGTATATATTTGTAGTATTGTCCAGTACTTGACTCTGGTGTTGTGATAGTGTAGTAACAAGTATATATGTGTAGTATTGTCCAGTACTTGACTCTGGTGTTGTGATAGTGTAGTAACAAGTATATATGTGTAGTATTGTCCAGTACTTGACTCTGGTGTTGTGATAGTGTAGTAACAAGTATATATGTGTAGTATTGTCCAGTACTTGACTCTGGTGTTGTAGTATTTACAGACCACATGACTCTTGACGAAGTTGAAACTACTTTCATTTGTTTTCAAACCAAAATATGTCCAAACATCAGCTTTAAAAGCTGCTGGACTCACTGTATCCTCTCGTCCTCAGTCATCATTCTTCCTTTTAAAAATGTTCAAAAATGAACAACCCTGTGAATATTTAATTGTTTATTGAAAAAATATTTTATTTAATACAAACTTTACTGAATCATAAACTATCAAGGAACTAAATACATGAATAAATACATATTTAAAGTGAATATAATATATAGTATATATAAAGTACATATATAAGTGTATCTACACTAAATCTTATATATTCTGATATTTATTTCAGTTCTTATTAAAAAGCCAAACTATAAGATTGATTCTCATTATAAAGTATAAACTGAGTGTTTTCAAGTATTCTTGTGAAGAGTCGACAGTTGACTGAGCAGGAAATGAAAAGATGTGAAGGAAACAAGAGGAAGTAGATGAAGAGGAAGTAGATGAAGAGGAAGTAGATTAAGAGGAAGTAGATCAACAGGAAGTAGATCAAGAGGAAGTAGATAAAGAGGAAGTAGATGAAGAGGAAGTAGATAAAGAGGAAGTAGATTAAGAGGAAGTAGATTAAGAGGAAGTAGATCAACAGGAAGTAGATCAAGAGGAAGTAGATAAAGAGGAAGTAGATGAAGAGGAAGTAGATAAAGAGGAAGTAGATCAACAGGAAGTAGATCAAGAGGAAGTAAATCAACAGGAAGTAGATCAAGAGGAAGTAGATAAAGAGGAAGTAGATTAAGAGGAAGTAGATTAACAGGAAGTAGATCAACAGGAAGTAGATCAAGAGGAAGTAGATAAAGAGGAAGTAGATGAAGAGGAAGTAGATAAAGAGGAAGTAGATCAACAGGAAGTAGATCAAGAGGAAGTAAATCAACAGGAAGTAGATCAAGAGGAAGTAGATAAAGAGGAAGTAGATTAAGAGGAAGTAGATTAAGAGGAAGTAGATCAACAGGAAGTAGATCAAGAGGAAGTAGATAAAGAGGAAGTAGATGAAGAGGAAGTAGATCAACAGGAAGTAGATCAAGAGGAAGTAGATAAAGAGGAAGTAGATGAAGAGGAAGTAGATAAAGAGGAAGTAGATCAACAGGAAGTAGATGAAGAGGTGGTAGATAAAGATGAAGTAGATCATCAGGAAGTAGATAAAGAGGAAGTAGATCAACAGCAAGTAGATGAAGAGGAAGTAGATAAAGAAGAAGTAGATCAACAGGAAGTAGATAAAGAGCAAGTAGATGAAGAGGGAGTAGATGAAGAGGAAGTAGATCAACAGGAAGTAGATGAAGAGGAAGTAGATGAAGAGGAAGTAGATCAACAGGAAGTAGATAAAGAGGAAGTAGATAAAGAGGAAGTAGATCAACAGCAAGTAGATGAAGAGGAAGTAGATAAAGAAGAAGTAGATCAACAGGAAGTAGATAAAGAGCAAGTAGATGAAGAGGAAGTAGATGAAGAGGAAGTAGATCAACAGGAAGTAGATGAAGAGGAAGTAGATGAAGAGGAAGTAGATCAACAGGAAGTAGATTAAGAGGAAGTAGATGAAGAGGAAGTAGATAAAGCGGAAGTAGATCAACAGGATGTAGTTAAAGAGGAAGTAAATGAAGAGGAAGTAGATCAAGAGGAAGTAGATAAAGAGGAAGTAGATAAAGCGGAAGTAGATGAAGAGGAAGTAGATGAAGAGGAAGTAGATGAAGAGGAAGTAGATAAAGAGGAAGTAGATCAACAGGATGTAGTTAAAGAGGAAGTAAATGAAGAGGAAGTAGATGAAGAGGAAGTAGATAAAGAGGAAGTAGATGAAGAGGAAGTAGATGAAGAGGAAGTAGATAAAGAGGAAGTAGATCAACAGGAAGTAGATAAAGAGGAAGTAGATAAAGAGGAAGTAGATGAAGAGGAAGTAGATAAAGCGGAAGTAGATGAAGAGGAAGTAGATGAAGAGGAAGTAGATTAAGAGGAAGTAGATAAAGAGGAAGTAGATGAAGAGGAAGTAGATAAAGAGGAAGTAGATGAAGAGGAAGTAGATGAAGAGGAAGTAGATAAAGAGGAAGTAGATCAACAGGAAGTAGATAAAGAGGAAGTAGATAAAGAGGAAGTAGATGAAGAGGAAGTAGATAAAGCGGAAGTAGATAAAGAGGAAGTAGATGAAGAGGAAGTAGATGAAGAGGAAGTAGATGAAGAGGAAGTAGATAAAGAGGAAGTAGATGAAGAGGAAGTAGATGACGAGGAAGTAGAAAGGGAAGATGACATGTGCCGCAGGAGAAGAGATTCACGTTGGATGGAAGATGGTTGTCGAGCAGCAACATGTTGTTTACTTTAGTCTCAAGACACAAACATCAACATATCATGAGATGACGACACGACTCATGACAACATCAGACTCCAGATGACAAATAATTCAAAATAAAACCATGAACACAAACAAACACTTTAGACCAAAGTGACCGAAGCGTTAACTATTGTTACTACATTACTTGAACTATTGTTACTAAATTACTTGAACTATTGTTACTACATTACTTGAACTATTGTTACTACATTACTTGAACTATTGTTACTACATTAGTTTAACTATTGTTACTACATTACTTTAACTATTCTTACTACATTAGTTTAACTATTGTTACTACATTACTTTAACTATTGTTACTACATTACTTTAACTATTGTTATTACATTACTTTAACTATTGTTACTACATTACTTTAACTATTGTTACTACATTACTTTAACTATTGTTACTACATTACTTTAACTATTGTTACTACATTACTTTAACTATTGTTACTACATTACTTTAACTATTGTTACTACATTACTTGAACTATTGTTACTACATTACTTTAACTATTGTTACTACATTACTTGAACTATTGTTACTACATTACTTGAACTATTGTTACTACATTACTTGAACTATTGTTACTACATTACTTGAACTATTCTTACTACATTACTTTAACTATTCTTACTACATTACTTTAACTATTCTTACTACATTACTATTGAGATGTAACGTGAGCTCCAGCAACTCTTCTTCTCCTACTATGTGAGCCGTTCTTTCACGACACTACTGCCACCTGCTGGACACTCGCAGTCATGACATTTATATTAAAGTCTTTACTTTCTTTTATTGTGTTTTCCTGTCATCTCGCGAGACGAGACTCAAGCGAGTGAAATAATGTTGATGAACAACATCTCTGTCTGTGAACCAGAAGCAGCAGAAACCTCTTCAACCTCAGACTCCATCTCACGCTGAAGAACCATCTCATGAACTTTCACCTGATCTTACACCTGATCTCTTTAGATTTCATGTCTTAAAATGTGAGATTTAAAAAAAAATGTATAAAGACCTTGTAAGAGAAATAAAAACAACATGAAATGTTTGTTTTTCACTAAATGCTGAAAGTTTTTTCTTTTGAAGTAGTTTGAAAAACTGTCGCTTTTCTAACAATTATGAAAAACGATCAATTATGAAAAACGATCAATTATGAAAAACGATCAATTATGAAAAACGATCAATTATGAAAAACAATCAATTATGAAAAACAATCGATCGAGAAGTTGTCAAAGTTTCCTGTCGTTGAATAAACTCAGGGATAAAAACAATGAAACAAATGTTTTTATGATCAAAAGTCACGATTTGAACCTCGAGCTTCAAACTTTAATCCTCGACATGTTTGCAGGAACGACAGAAGAAAAAAGGACAGATTTGTAAGAAAGTGTCGCAGAATCTGGAAGAACATTTAAGAACATTTGTGAAGGTCGTCGTGACTTTAGTTTAGTTTTAAAGTTCAACACGAAGAAGATTCTTTGCAGGAAATATTGAAATAAAGATGAAAAAGAATGAAGTTTTCAAAGTTTTCAAAACAGTTACTCAGAAATATCATCATCAAAGTGGATAAACTATCAAGTTATACTATGAGCATCTCAGAATAATACTATGATAATCCTGGAGTAATACTATGATAATCTCAGAGTAATACTATGATAATCTAAAAATAATATTATGATCTTCTCAGAGTATGATAATTTCGGAGTAATAGTTTGAGAATCTCAGAGTTAAATTATGATAATCTCTGTGAGTAATACTAGGATAATCTCGGAGTAATACTATGATAATCTCAGAGTAATACTATGATAATCTAAAAATCATATTATGATCTTCTCAGAGTATGATCATTTCGGAGTAATAGTTTGAGAATCTCAGAGTTAAATTATGATAATCTCTGTGAGTAATACTAGGATAATCTCTGAGTAATACTAGGATAATCTCAGAGTAATACTATGATAATCTAAAAATCATATTATGATCTTCTCAGAGTATGATCATTTCGGAGTAATAGTTTGAGAATCTCAGAGTTAAATTATGATAATCTCTGTGAGTAATACTAGGATAATCTCAGAGTAATACTATGATAATCTAAAAATAATATTATGATCTTCTCAGAGTATGATCATTTCGGAGTAATAGTTTGAGAATCTCAGAGTTAAATTATGATAATCTCTGTGAGTAATACTAGGATAATCTCGGAGTAATACTATTATAATTTTGGAGTAATACTCTGATAATCTCGGAGTAATACTCTGATAATCTCGGAGTAATACTATGATAATCTCGGAGTAATACTATGATAATCTTGGAGTAATACTATGATTATATCGGAGTTATGATATGATAATCTCTGAGTAATACTATGATAATCTCTGAGTAATACTATGATAATCTCAAAATAATATTATGATCTTCTCAGAGTATGATAATTTCGGAGTAATAGTTTGAGAATCTCAGAGTTAAATTATGATAATCTCTGTGAGTAATACTAGGATAATCTCTGAGTAATACTATTATAATTTTGGAGTAATACTCTGATAATCTCGGAGTAATACTATGATAATCTCGGAGTAATACTATGATAATCTTGGAGTAATACTATGATTATCTCGGAGTTATGATATGATAATCTCTGAGTAATACTATGATAATCTCTGAGTAATACTATGATAATCTCAAAATAATATTATGATCTTCTCAGAGTATGATAATTTCGGAGTAATACTTTGAGAATCTCAGAGTTAAATTATGATAATCTCTGTGAGTAATACTAGGATAATCTCGGAGTAATACGATTATAATTTTGGAGTAATACTCTGATAATCTCGGAGTAATACTATGATAATCTCGGAGTAATACTATGATAATCTTGGAGTAATACTATGATTATCTCAGAGTTATGATATGATAATCTCTGAGTAATACTATGATAATCTCTGAGTAATACTATGATAATATCAAAATAATATTATGATCTTCTCAGAGTATGATCATTTCGGAGTAATACTTTGAGAATCTCAGAGTTAAATTATGATAATCTCTGTGAGTAATACTAGGATAATCTCCGAGTAATACTATTATAATTTTGGAGTAATACTCTGATAATCTCGGAGTAATACTATGATAATCTCGGAGTAATACTATGATAATCTTGGAGTAATACTATGATTATCTCAGAGTTATGATATGATAATCTCTGAGTTATACTATGATCATCTCGGAGTAGTACTTTGAGAATCTCAGAGTTATACTATGATAATCTCTGTGAGTAACACTAGGATAATCTTGGAGTAATACTATGATTATCTCAGAGTAATACTATGATAAACTCGGAGTAATACTATGATAATCTTGGAGTAATACTATGATTATCTCGGAGTAATACTGTGATCATCTCGGAGTAATACTATGGTAATTTCAGAGTAATACTATGATCATCTCGGAGTAAAACTATGATAATCTCAGAGTAATACTATAATTATCTCAGAGTAATACTATGATAATCTCGGAGTATTACTATGATAATTTCAGAGTAATACTATGATAATCTTAGAGTAATAGTATAACTATCTCGGAGTAATACTATGGTAATTTCAGAGTAATACTATGATCGTCTCGGAGTAATATTATGATAATCTCAGAGTAATACTATAATTATCTCAGAGTAATACTATGATAATCTCGGAGTATTACTATGATAATTTCAGAGTAATACTATGATAATCTTAGAGTAATAGTATGACTATCTCGGAGTAATACTATGGTAATTTCAGAGTAATACTATGATTATCTCGGAGTAGTACTATGATAATCTCAGAGTAATATAATGGTCATCTCGGATTTATTATAGGATAATCTTGGAGTAATACTATGATAATATCAAAATAATACTATGATCTTCTCAGAGTAATACTATGATAATCTCAAAATAATACTATGATCTTCTCAGAGTAATACTATGACAATCTCAAGATAATGCTATGATCTTCTCAGAGTAATACTATGATAATCTCGGAGTAATGCTTTAAGAATCTCAGAGTTATACTATGATCATCTCAAGATAATACTATGATCTTCTCAGAGTAATACTATGACAATCTCAAGATAATACTATGATCTTCTCAGAGTAATACTATGATAATCTCGGAGTAATGCTTTAAGAATCTCAGAGTTATACTATGATCATCTCAAGATAATACTATGATCGTCTCAGAGTACTACTGTAAGACAGTTGTAAATGAATGAAGAAGAACCTGAGCTGTAATCAAATAGATAAGGTTCAACATGATGCTGCATCTACACCTCAGACCATCACTGGAGCTCCAGAGAAGAAGAAAACCAGGGATTTCATGAAGAACGTCGAGGAAATCGATCTTTCTTTGTGTCGTCACGAGATTCTTTGAAACTTTCATCTCTTGAGCGACAAACAGTCGAACGATGGATCCTTTGATCAGTTCTCACGTCTGATGAGTATTTCCTTGATGAAGTATCTGCTCCCAGTGGACAGTATTTACTGAATGAAGTCAAATATTTGATTCTATTTCCAGTTTCAGTCACGCGCTCGTATCTCCGGCTCTCTTGATCCGCGAGTGTAATAGTGTTTAATAAGACGACATTAGGCTCTAATCCTTCTCTCTCATGCACCGACACACAAGCTATTTGGTTTCCAGCGCCTCAGCTGTTTCTTCTGAGCTCCTCAGGAGAAGAAGTCCTGCCGTCAAACATCAACGACCACTGATGAAAGAGCTGATGGACGCGACCTTCAATCCAACCCTCGTCGTTCAAACTCTTCATTAAAGACGTCACTTCTTCATGCTTTATGTTTTAAATTAACTTTCGTAATGCGAGTCCAATATATGGATTTATAGATTGAATTATGACGTAAATAGTTATTAATGCTTCAACAATATATCGCTTTATCTTCAACTAATGATCATCTCTGGTGACATGAAGTAAATATTCGTGTTTTCTGTCTATATTTGTCACTTTCTGGACCCAACTTTAAAATTGAAAGAGAAAAATACTAACGACATTAAAACACTGCAAGATCAATATTTTTGAAGTAACACAAAGCGTAGTGTTGAGGAAGATAAAGTACCATCAGAGCAAACACACACAAGATCAACACAATCAACACAATCAACAATATTCTTGATGTCGACTCGACCAGAAGCTTCAGTTCATGAAGTGAATCTAATCTGAGCTTTTATTACTTCAGTCTCCGAGGATCTGAGGCTCGTGAACGAGTTTAGTTTGATGATGTCGCGAGTGATCGTGTTATTACTTTGATACACCATCAGTACTCACGCCTCGCTACTGAATATATGAATATATGTCCTGAGAGTATGGCTTTGTATGTACAGTGCAGTCAAAATACTACAAATAACGATACAAATACTACAAATAACCATGAAAATACTACAAATAACCATAAAAATACTACAAATAACAATAATAATACTACAAATAACGATACAAATACTACAAATAACCATGAAAATACTACAAATAACCATAAAAATACTACAAATAACAATAAAAATACTACAAATAACGATACAAATACTACAAATAACCATGAAAATACTACAAATAACCATAAAAATACTACAAATAACAATAAAAATACTACAAATAACGATACAAATACTACAAATAACCATGAAAATACTACAAATAACCATAAAAATACTACAAATAACAATAAAAATACTACAAATAACGATACAAATACTACAAATAACCATGAAAATACTACAAATAACCATAAAAATACTACAAATAACAATAAAAATACTACAAATAATGACAGAAATACTACAAATAACAACAAAAATAATACAAATAACAATAAAAATACTACAAATGACAAAAATACTACAAATAACAACAAAATAATACAAATAACAATAAAAATACTGCAAATAACAACAAAAACAATACAAATAACAATAAAAATACTACAAATAATGACAAAAATACTACAAAAATAATACAAATAAGAATAAAAATACTGCAAATAACAACAAAAACAATACAAATAACGACAAAAATAATACAAATAACAATAAAAATACTACAAATAACGACAAAAATAATACAAATAACAATAAAAATACTGCAAATAACAACAAAAACAATACAAATAACGACAAAAATAATACAAATAACAATAAAAATACTGCAAATAACAACAAAAATAATACAAATAACGACAAAAATACTATATATAACAATGAAAATACTAAAAATAATACTAAAAATAATACTAAAAATAATACAAATAACAATACAAATACTACAAATAACGACAAAAATACTACAAAAAAAAGACAAAAACAACACAAATAACAATAAAAATACTACAAATAATAATACAAATAACAATACAAATACTACAAATAACGACAAAAATACTACAAAAAAAGACAAAAACAACACAAATAACAATAAAAAATACTACAAATAACAACAAAAATGCTATAAATAACAACATAAATATAACAAATAACAAAAAAAACACAAAAATGTATATCAGTGTTATTTTAAAACTGTCGCAGTAAAACTATGACGTTCCTGGATGTAAAGATAGGATTAGAAGTATAACTTTTATTTTCAATACAATAACATAAACAATTATGAACTTTTGTTCCATTAAAATTGTATGAATATTAATTTGTAGGAATAAATGACGTCATCAACTGCTGTGAATAAAATGAAAACAACATCAAAGTTTCTCATTAAGTGTGAATGTTTGTGATACCGTGAGTGGCCTGAGGGGGCGCTCTACAGTGCTGACAACAAACACATGCAAATGTTCTTTTCAACGTCTGGAGGCAGAAGAAGAAAAATGATGTTTGTTATTCATGTAAAAACTTTCTCTTTCTTCAACACTTTCATTAATCACTTATTAATCACTTTATTAATAACTACACAAATACCTTTATTAATCAACTTATTGATCATTTCATTAATAACTATATGAATCACTTAATTAATCACTACATTAATCACTTTATTAATCACCTTATTGATCATTTTATTAATAACTATATTAATCACTTAATTAATCACTACATTAATCACTTTATTAATCACCTTATTGATCATTTCATTAATAACTATATGAATCACTTAATTAATCACTACATTAATCACTTTATTAATCACCTTATTGATCACTTCATTAATAAATATGTTAATCACTTAATTAATCACTATATTAAACACTTTTTTTTATCATTTTATTAATCATTTTATTAACAACTTTATAAATCACTTTATTAATCACTCTATTAATCACTTTATTAATTACTTTATTAATCACTCTATTAATCACTTTATTAATTACTTTATTAATCATATTATTAATCACTTTATTAATCACTATATTAATCACTGTATATATCATTTTATTTATCATTTTATCAACAACTTTATTAATCACTTTATTAATCACTATATTAATCACTATATTAATCAGTATATTACTCACTTTATTAATTAATGTATTAATAATATTATTAATCACTTTATTAATCACCATATTAACCACTTCATCAATCAATTTGTTAAGCACTTTATTAATCAATGTATTAATCACTATATGAATCACTTTATTAATTACCTTATTAATTACTTTATTAATTACCTTATTAATCACTTTATATATTATTTTATTAATAAATTACTTTATAAATGACTATTAGTTTTGATTGTTTAAGTTCTTTGTGACCCTGGTCTGGAAAAGCTCTATATAAATACAAATGACTTACTTACTTACTTTAATAATTACTTTATTAATTGCTTCATTAATCACTTGTACACTTTAGTTACACACACACACACACACACACACACATTAACACACACACACACTTTAGTTACAGTAACTATCTAAACTATGGAACATAAATGTTGAAAATGAAACGAGAACATTGAATCTACTCGAGCAGAAGAGAAACTTCCAAACACACCATCGTTCCTCGGCTTCCTCGTCTAATCCTGATCAATGGCTCTTGCTGGATTCAACGTATCCTCTCGTACACGGTCAGGTCACACAGAGTTCACACCTCGTTCCCCCCAGGGAACAATTTCAAGCTTTTTCCAGACCTGACCCACTTGTGTTATCAGCAGCTGCATTCAGAGCTGGATTAAAGTGTGTGTGTGTGTGTGTGTGTGTGTGTGTGTGTGTGTGTGTGTGTGTGTGAGTGTGTGTGTGTGTGTGTGTGTGTGTGTGTGTGTGTGTGTGTGTGTGTGTGTGTGTGTCTCCACCAGTGTGACTAACAAGCTCTGCTGCTGCTGAAGATGGAGAAACAGAATCATCTTCTCACTAAACGTTGTTGTCGCCTCGAGTCGTTTGAAGACTTCCTGCTGCTTCTGATCTGAAGCAATTATTGATGTTTTCAGTCATGACACAAGTAAATATTACACTCATACTACACAAATAATACACTCAGACTACACAAATACTACACTCAAACTACACAAATATTACACTCAAACTGCTCTGGTGTTGTGATAGTGCAGTAACAAGTATATATGTGTAGTATTGTCCAGTACTTGACTCTGGTGTTGTGATAGTGTAGTAACAAGTATATATGTGTAGTATTGTCCAGTACTTGACTCTGGTGTTGTGATAGTGTTGTAACAAGTATATATGTGTAGTATTGTCCAGTACTTGACTCTGGTGTTGTGATAGTGTAGTAACAAGTATATATGTGTAGTATTGTCCAGTACTTGACTCTGGTGTTGTGATAGAGTAGTAACAAGTATATATGTGTAGTATTGTCCAGTACTTGACTCTGGTGTTGTGATAGAGTAGTAACAAGTATATATGTGTAGTATTGTCCAGTACTTGACTCTGGTGTTGTGATAGTGTAGTAACAAGTATAAATGTTTAGTATTGTCCAGTACTTGACTCTGATGTTGTGATAGTGTAGTAACAAGTATATATGTATAGTATTGTCCAGTACTTGACTCTGGTGTTGTGATAGTGTAGTAACAAGTATATATGTGTAGTATTGTCCAGTACTTGACTCTGGTGTTGTGATAGTGTAGTAACAAGTATATATGTGTAGTATTGTCCAGTACTTGACTCTGGTGTTGTGATAGTGTTGTAACAAGTATATATGTGTAGTATTGTCCAGTACTTGACTCTGGTGTTGTGATAGTGTAGTAACAAGTATATATGTGTAGTATTGTCCAGTACTTGACTCTGGTGTTGTGATAGTGTTGTAACAAGTATATATGTGTAGTATTGTCCAGTACTTGACTCTGGTGTTGTGATAGTGTAGTAACAAGTATATATGTGTAGTATTGTCCAGTACTTGACTCTGGTGTTGTGATAGTGTAGTAACAAGTATATATGTGTAGTATTGTCCAGTACTTGACTCTGGTGTTGTGATAGAGTAGTAACAAGTATATATGTGTAGTATTGTCCAGTACTTGACTCTGGTGTTGTGATAGAGTAGTAACAAGTATATATGTGTAGTATTGTCCAGTACTTGACTCTGGTGTTGTGATAGTGTAGTAACAAGTATATATGTGTAGTATTGTCCAGTACTTGACTCTGGTGTTGTGATAGTGTAGTAACAAGTATAAATGTTTAGTATTGTCCAGTACTTGACTCTGATGTTGTGATAGTGTAGTAACAAGTATATATGTGTAGTATTGTCCAGTACTTGACTCTGGTGTTGTGATAGTGTAGTAACAAGTATAAATGTTTAGTATTGTCCAGTACTTGACTCTGGTGTTGTGATAGTGTAGTAACAAGTATAAATGTTTAGTATTGTCCAGTACTTGACTCTGGTGTTGTGATAGTGTAGTAACAAGTATATATGTGTAGTATTGTCCAGTACTTGACTCTGGTGTTGTGATAGTGTAGTAACAAGTATATATGTGTAGTATTGTCCAGTACTTGACTCTGGTGTTGTGATAGTGTAGTAACAAGTATATATGTGTAGTATTGTCCAGTACTTGACTCTGGTGTTGTGATAGTGTAGTAACAAGTATATATGTGTAGTATTGTCCAGTACTTGACTCTGGTGTTGTGATAGTGTAGTAACAAGTATATATGTGTAGTATTGTCCAGTACTTGACTCTGGTGTTGTGATAGTGTAGTAACAAGTATATATGTGTAGTATTGTCCAGTACTTGACTCTGGTGTTGTGATAGAGTAGTAACAAGTATATATGTGTAGTATTGTCCAGTACTTGACTCTGGTGTTGTGATAGAGTAGTAACAAGTATATATGTGTAGTATTGTCCAGTACTTGACTCTGGTGTTGTGATAGTGTAGTAACAAGTATATATGTGTAGTATTGTCCAGTACTTGACTCTGGTGTTGTGATAGTGTAGTAACAAGTATATATGTGTAGTATTGTCCAGTACTTGACTCTGGTGTTGTGATAGTGTAGTAACAAGTATATATGTGTAGTATTGTCCAGTACTTGACTCTGGTGTTGTGATAGTGTAGTAACAAGTATATATGTGTAGTATTGTCCAGTACTTGACTCTGGTGTTGTGATAGAGTAGTAACAAGTATATATGTGTAGTATTGTTCAGTACTTGACTCTGGTGTTGTGATAGTGTAGTAACAAGTATATATGTGTAGTATTGTTCAGTACTTGACTCTGGTGTTGTGATAGTGTAGTAACAAGTATATATGTGTAGTATTGTCCAGTACTTGACTCTGGTGTTGTGATAGTGTAGTAACAAGTATATATGTGTAGTATTGTTCAGTACTTGACTCTGGTGTTGTGATAGTGTAGTAACAAGTATATATGTGTAGTATTGTTCAGTACTTGACTCTGGTGTTGTGATAGTATAGTAACAAGTATATATGTGTAGTATTGTCCAGTACTTGACTCTGGTGTTGTGATAGTGTAGTAACAAGTATATATGTGTAGTATTGTCCAGTACTTGACTCTGGTGTTGTGATAGTGTAGTAACAAGTATATATGTGTAGTATTGTCCAGTACTTGACTCTGGTGTTGTGATAGAGTAGTAACAAGTATATATGTGTAGTATTGTTCAGTACTTGACTCTGGTGTTGTGATAGTGTAGTAACAAGTATATATGTGTAGTATTGTTCAGTACTTGACTCCGGTGTTGTGATAGTGTAGTAACAAGTATATATGTGTAGTATTGTTCAGTACTTGACTCTGGTGTTGTGATAGTGTAGTAACAAGTATATATGTTTAGTATTGTTCAGTACTTGACTCTGGTGTTGTGATAGTGTAGTAACAAGTATATATGTGTAGTATTGTTCAGTACTTGACTCTGGTGTTGTGATAGTGTAGTAACAAGTATATATGTGTAGTATTGTTCAGTACTTGACTCTGGTGTTGTGATAGAGTAGTAACAAGTATATATGTGTAGTATTGTTCAGTACTTGACTCTGGTGTTGTGATAGTGTAGTAACAAGTATATATGTGTAGTATTGTTCAGTACTTGACTCTGGTGTTGTGATAGTGTAGTAACAAGTATATATGTGTAGTATTGTCCAGTACTTGACTCTGGTGTTGTGATAGTGTAGTAACAAGTATATATGTGTAGTATTGTTCAGTACTTGACTCTGGTGTTGTGATAGTGTAGTAACAAGTATATATGTGTAGTATTGTCCAGTACTTGACTCTGGTGTTGTGATAGTGTAGTAACAAGTATATATGTGTAGTATTGTTCAGTACTTGACTCTGGTGTTGTGATAGTATAGTAACAAGTATATATGTGTAGTATTGTCCAGTACTTGACTCTGGTGTTGTGATAGTGTAGTAACAAGTATATATGTGTAGTATTGTCCAGTACTTGACTCTGGTGTTGTGATAGTGTAGTAACAAGTATATATGTGTAGTATTGTTCAGTACTTGACTCTGGTGTTGTGATAGTGTAGTAACAAGTATATATGTGTAGTATTGTTCAGTACTTGACTCCGGTGTTGTGATAGTGTAGTAACAAGTATATATGTGTAGTATTGTTCAGTACTTGACTCTGGTGTTGTGATAGTGTAGTAACAAGTATATATGTGTAGTATTGTTCAGTACTTGACTCTGGTGTTGTGATAGTGTAGTAACAAGTATATATGTGTAGTATTGTCCAGTACTTGACTCTGGTGTTGTGATAGTGTAGTAACAAGTATATATGTGTAGTATTGTTCAGTACTTGACTCTGGTGTTGTGATAGTGTAGTAACAAGTATATATGTGTAGTATTGTCCAGTACTTGACTCTGGTGTTGTGATAGTGTAGTAACAAGTATATATGTGTAGTATTGTTCAGTACTTGACTCTGGTGTTGTGATAGTGTAGTAACAAGTATATATGTGTAGTATTGTTCAGTACTTGACTCTGGTGTTGTGATAGTGTAGTAACAAGTATATATGTGTAGTATTGTCCAGTACTTGACTCTGGTGTTGTGATAGTGTAGTAACAAGTATATATGTGTAGTATTGTTCAGTACTTGACTCTGGTGTTGTGATAGTGTAGTAACAAGTATATATGTGTAGTATTGTTCAGTACTTGACTCTGGTGTTGTGATAGTGTAGTAACAAGTATATATGTGTAGTATTGTCCAGTACTTGACTCTGGTGTTGTGATAGTGTAGTAACAAGTATATATGTGTAGTATTGTCCAGTACTTGACTCTGGTGTTGTGATAGTGTAGTAACAAGTATATATGTGTAGTATTGTTCAGTACTTGACTCTGGTGTTGTGATAGTATAGTAACAAGTAGATATGTGTAGTATTGTCCAGTACTTGACTCTGGTGTTGTGATAGTGTAGTAACAAGTATATATGTGTAGTATTGTCCAGTACTTGACTCTGGTGTTGTGATAGTGTAGTAACAAGTATATATGTGTAGTATTGTTCAGTACTTGACTCTGGTGTTGTGATAGTGTAGTAACAAGTATATATGTGTAGTATTGTCCAGTACTTGACTCTGGTGTTGTGATAGTGTAGTAACAAGTATATATGTGTAGTATTGTTCAGTACTTGACTCTGGTGTTGTGATAGTGTAGTAACAAGTATATATGTGTAGTATTGTTCAGTACTTGACTCTGGTGTTGTGATAGTGTAGTAACAAGTATATATGTGTAGTATTGTCCAGTACTTGACTCTGGTGTTGTGATAGTGTAGTAACAAGTATATATGTGTAGTATTGTCCAGTACTTGACTCTGGTGTTGTGATAGTGTAGTAACAAGTATATATGTGTAGTATTGTCCAGTACTTGACTCTGGTGTTGTGATAGTGTAGTAACAAGTATATATGTGTAGTATTGTCCAGTACTTGACTCTGGTGTTGTAGTATTTTCAGACCACATGACTCTTGATGAAGTCGTAACTACTTTCATTTGTTTTCAAACCAAAATATGTCCAAACATCAGCTTTAAAAGCTGCTGGACTCACTGTATCCTCTCGTCCTCAGTCATGATTCTTCCTTTATCTGTGGAGGATGTAGCGACTGCTGCCATCTAGAGGCTGGAGGTTTAATTGCAACACAAACATGAACAAACTGTGAATATTTACTTGCTAATTGTTAGTCATGAATAGAGTGAATTAAACATGTTTACAGAATCATAGAAAAACATGTAATAGTAAAAAAATGTATAATAATAAATACTAGTTGTAACAATATTTTCCACAAGTCTAGTGAATGTAATCCTGTTAATAAACGTGTAAAAGAGTAAAAGAGGAAACAAGGCGGCGTTGAATCCTCACTAAACCCTGTTTTTAAAGCTTTTATTTCAAGTTTCTTCCTGTGAAGTGTTTTCTGGGCCAGTCGTGACACGTGAGCAGCTAATTCTGTCCAGACGGGAATAGAACAAACCATCGGGGAAAAAGCAAATCAATGGATGTTGAGACGAGTGACAGGCTGAGCCTCACTGGCTGTCACTCGCTGTTGTTACTCCAGCAGCATCTCTATGCATGTATGCAGCTCCTCACTTTGATCACTTCCTGCCTTTGAAGCGAAGCAGCCGAAGTCACCGGGAGTTCAACTCGCAGCCAGATCTGCATGATTTATTCTTGCAACAGTGAAACACATGATCGTCCTCGACAGGATCAATTAAACGTCTCCACGTTTGTTCAATTACTGCAACAAGGAAGCGTCTGACGCTCGAGATTCAAATACTTCACATGATCCTGAAGCAACAACAGAGTTTGACGTCCAATGATCTCCAGGAACGTTTAGAAACTTGACTTGATTCTGTCTTCATGAGTCTTCATGAGTCACTTCTTCCTCGTGTACTTCAGCATCTGATCACTTCTTCCTCGTGTACTTCAGCATCTGATCACTTCTTCCTCGTGTACTTCAGCCTCTGATCACTTCTTCCTCGTGTACTTCAGCCTCTGATCACTTCTTCCTCGTGTACTTCAGCATCTGATCACTTCTTCCTCGTGTACTTCAGCCTCTGATCACTTCTTCCTCGTGTACTTCAGCCTCTGATCACTTCTTCCTCGTGTACTTCAGCCTCTGATCACTTCTTCCTCGTGTACTTCAGCCTCTGATCACTTCTTCCTTGTGTACTTCAGCCTCTGATCACTTCTTCCTCGTGTACTTCAGCATCTGATCACTTCTTCCTCGTGTACTTCAGCCTCTGATCACTTCTTCCTCGTGTACTTCAGCATCTGATCACTTCTTCCTCGTGTACTTCAGCCTCTGATCACTTCTTCCTCGTGTACTTCAGCCTCTGATCACTTCTTCCTCGTGTACTTCAGCCTCTGATCACTTCTTCCTCGTGTACTTCAGCCTCTGATCACTTCTTCCTCGTGTACTTCAGCATCTGATCACTTCTTCCTCGTGTACTTCAGCCTCTGATCACTTCTTCCTCGTGTACTTCAGCCTCTGATCACTTCTTCCTCGTGTACTTCAGCATCTGATCACTTCTTCCTCGTGTAGTTCAGCCTCTGATCACTTCTTCCTCGTGTACTTCAGCCTCTGATCACTTCTTCCTCGTGTACTTCAGCATCTGATCACTTCTTCCTCGTGTACTTCAGCCTCTGATCACTTCTTCCTCGTGTACTTCAGCATCTGATCACTTCTTCCTCGTGTACTTCAGCCTCTGATCACTTCTTCCTCGTGTACTTCAGCCTCTGATCACTTCTTCCTCGTGTACTTCAGCCTCTGATCACTTCTTCCTCGTGTACTTCAGCATCTGATCACTTCTTCCTCGTGTACGTCAGCCTCTGATCACTTCTTCCTCGTGTACTTCAGCCTCTGATCACTTCTTCCTCGTGTACTTCAGCCTCTGATCACTTCTACCTCGTGTACTTAAGCCTCTGATCACTTCTTCCTCGTGTACTTCAGCCTCTGATCACTTCTTCCTCGTGTACTTCAGCCTCTGATCACTTCTTCCTCGTGTACTTCAGCATCTGATCACTTCTTCCTCGTGTACTTCAGCCTCTGATCACTTCTTCCTCGTGTACTTCAGCCTCTGATCACTTCTTCCTCGTGTACTTCAGCCTCTGATCACTTCTTCCTCGTGTACTTCAGCATCTGATCACTTCTTCCTCGTGTACTTCAGCCTCTGATCACTTCTTCCTCGTGTACTTCAGCCTCTGATCACTTCTTCCTCGTGTACTTCAGCATCTGATCACTTCTTCCTCGTGTACTTCAGCCTCTGATCACTTCTTCCTCGTGTACTTCAGCCTCTGATCACTTCTTCCTCGTGTACTCTAGCCTCTGATCACTTCTTCCTCGTGTACTTCAGCATCTGATCACTTCTTCCTCGTGTACTTCAGCATCTGATCACTTCTTCCTCGTGTACTTCAGCATCTGATCACTTCTTCCTCGTGTACTTCAGCATCTGATCACTTCTTCCTCGTGTACTTCAGCCTCTGATCACTTCTTCCTCGTGTACTTCAGCCTCTGATCACTTCTTCCTCGTGTACTTCAGCATCTGATCACTTCTTCCTCGTGTACTTCAGCCTCTGATCACTTCTTCCTCGTGTACTTCAGCCTCTGATCACTTCTTCCTCGTGTACTTCAGCCTCTGATCACTTCTTCCTCGTGTACTTCAGCATCTGATCACTTCTTCCTCGTGTACTTCAGCATCTGATCACTTCTTCCTCGTGTACTTCAGCCTCTGATCACTTCTTCCTCGTGTACTTCAGCCTCTGATCACTTCTTCCTCGTGTACTTCAGCCTCTGATCACTTCTTCCTCGTGTACTTCAGCCTCTGATCATTTCTTCCTCGTGTACTTCAGCCTCTGATCACTTCTTCCTCGTGTACTTCAGCATCTGATCACTTCTTCCTCGTGTACTTCAGCATCTGATCACTTCTTCCTCGTGTACTTCAGCCTCTGATCACTTCTTCCTCGTGTACTTCAGCATCTGATCACTTCTTCCTCGTGTACTTCAGCCTCTGATCACTTCTTCCTCGTGTACTTCAGCCTCTGATCACTTCTTCCTCGTGTACTTCAGCCTCTGATCACTTCTTCCTCGTGTACTTCAGCCTCTGATCACTTCTTCCTCGTGTACTTCAGCCTCTGATCACTTCTTCCTCGTGTACTTCAGCCTCTGATCACTTCTTCCTCGTGTACTTCAGCCTCTGATCACTTCTTCCTCGTGTACTTCAGCCTCTGATCACTTCTTCCTCGTGTACTTCAACCTCTGATCACTTCTTCCTCGTGTACTTCAGCCTCTGATCACTTCTTCCTCGTGTACTTCAGCCTCTGATCACTTCTTCCTCGTGTACTTCAGCATCTGATCACTTCTTCCTCGTGTACTTCAGCCTCTGATCACTTCTTCCTCGTGTACTTCAGCCTCTGATCACTTCTTCCTCGTGTACTTCAGCATCTGATCACTTCTTCCTCGTGTACTTCAGCCTCTGATCACTTCTTCCTCGTGTACTTCAGCCTCTGATCACTTCTTCCTCGTGTACTCTAGCCTCTGATCACTTCTTCCTCGTGTACTTCAGCATCTGATCACTTCTTCCTCGTGTACTTCAGCATCTGATCACTTCTTCCTCGTGTACTTCAGCATCTGATCACGTCCTCCTCGTGTACTTCAGCCTCTGATCACTTCTTCCTCGTGTACTTCAGCCTCTGATCACTTCTTCCTCGTGTACTTCAGCCTCTGATCACTTCTTCCTCGTGTACTTCAGCCTCTGATCATTTCTTCCTCGTGTACTTCAGCCTCTGATCACTTCTTCCTCGTGTACTTCAGCATCTGATCACTTCTTCCTCGTGTACTTCAGCATCTGATCACTTCTTCCTCGTGTACTTCAGCCTCTGATCACTTCTTCCTCGTGTACTTCAGCCTCTGATCACTTCTTCCTCGTGTACTTCAGCCTCTGATCACTTCTTCCTCGTGTACTTCAGCCTCTGATCACTTCTTCCTCGTGTACTTCAGCCTCTGATCACTTCTTCCTCGTGTACTTCAGCCTCTGATCATTTCTTCCTCGTGTACTTCAGCCTCTGATCACTTCTTCCTCGTGTACTTCAGCATCTGATCACTTCTTCCTCGTGTACTTCAGCATCTGATCACTTCTTCCTCGTGTACTTCAGCCTCTGATCACTTCTTCCTCGTGTACTTCAGCCTCTGATCACTTCTTCCTCGTGTACTTCAGCCTCTGATCACTTCTTCCTCGTGTACTTCAGCCTCTGATCACTTCTTCCTCGTGTACTTCAGCCTCTGATCACTTCTTCCTCGTGTACTTCAGCCTCTGATCACTTCTTCCTCGTGTACTTCAGCATCTGATCACTTCTACCTCGTGTACTTCAGCCTCTGATCACTTCTTCCTCGTGTACTTCAGCATCTGATCACTTCTACCTCGTGTACTTCAGCCTCTGATCACTTCTTCCTCGTGTACTTCAGCATCTGATCACTTCTTCCTCGTGTACTTCAGCATCTGATCACTTCTTCCTCGTGTACTTCAGCCTCTGATCACTTCTTCCTCGTGTACTTCAGCATCTGATCACTTCTACCTCGTGTACTTCAGCCTCTGATCACTTCTTCCTCGTGTACTTCAGCATCTGATCACTTCTACCTCGTGTACTTCAGCCTCTGATCACTTCTTCCTCGTGTACTTCAGCATCTGATCACTTCTACCTCGTGTACTTCAGCCTCTGATCACTTCTTCCTCGTGTACTTCAGCATCTGATCACTTCTTCCTCGTGTACTTCAGCATCTGATCACTTCTTCCTCGTGTACTTCAGCCTCTGATCACTTCTTCCTCGTGTACTTCAGCATCTGATCACTTCTTCCTCGTGTACTTCAGCATCTGATCACTTCTTCCTCGTGTACTTCAGCCTCTGATCACTTCTTCCTCGTGTACTTCAGCATCTGATCACTTCTTCCTCGTGTACTTCAGCATCTGATCACTTCTTCCTCGTGTACTTCAGCCTCTGATCACTTCTTCCTCGTGTACTTCAGCATCTGATCACTTCTACCTCGTGTACTTCAGCCTCTGATCACTTCTTCCTCGTGTACTTCAGCATCTGATCACTTCTACCTCGTGTACTTCAGCCTCTGATCACTTCTTCCTCGTGTACTTCAGCATCTGATCACTTCTACCTCGTGTACTTCAGCCTCTGATCACTTCTTCCTCGTGTACTTCAGCATCTGATCACTTCTTCCTCGTGTACTTCAGCATCTGATCACTTCTTCCTCGTGTACTTCAGCCTCTGATCACTTCTTCCTCGTGTACTTCAGCATCTGATCACTTCTTCCTCGTGTACTTCAGCATCTGATCACTTCTTCCTCGTGTACTTCAGCCTCTGATCACTTCTTCCTCGTGTACTTCAGCATCTGATCACTTCTTCCTCGTGTACTTCAGCCTCTGATCACTTCTTCCTCGTGTACTTCAGCCTCTGATCACTTCTTCCTCGTGTACTTCAGCCTCTGATCACTTCTTCCTCGTGTACTTCAGCATCTGATCACTTCTACCTCGTGTACTTCAGCCTCTGATCACTTATTCCTCGTGTACTTCAGCATCTGATCACTTCTACCTCGTGTACTTCAGCCTCTGATCACTTCTTCCTCGTGTACTTCAGCATCTGATCACTTCTTCCTCGTGTACTTCAGCATCTGATCACTTCTTCCTCGTGTACTTCAGCCTCTGATCACTTCTTCCTCGTGTACTTCAGCATCTGATCACTTCTACCTCGTGTACTTCAGCCTCTGATCACTTCTTCCTCGTGTACTTCAGCATCTGATCACTTCTACCTCGTGTACTTCAGCCTCTGATCACTTCTTCCTCGTGTACTTCAGCATCTGATCACTTCTACCTCGTGTACTTCAGCCTCTGATCACTTCTTCCTCGTGTACTTCAGCATCTGATCACTTCTTCCTCGTGTACTTCAGCATCTGATCACTTCTTCCTCGTGTACTTCAGCCTCTGATCACTTCTTCCTCGTGTACTTCAGCATCTGATCACTTCTTCCTCGTGTACTTCAGCATCTGATCACTTCTTCCTCGTGTACTTCAGCCTCTGATCACTTCTTCCTCGTGTACTTCAGCATCTGATCACTTCTTCCTCGTGTACTTCAGCATCTGATCACTTCTTCCTCGTGTACTTCAGCCTCTGATCACTTCTTCCTCGTGTACTTCAGCATCTGATCACTTCTACCTCGTGTACTTCAGCCTCTGATCACTTCTTCCTCGTGTACTTCAGCATCTGATCACTTCTACCTCGTGTACTTCAGCCTCTGATCACTTCTTCCTCGTGTACTTCAGCATCTGATCACTTCTACCTCGTGTACTTCAGCCTCTGATCACTTCTTCCTCGTGTACTTCAGCATCTGATCACTTCTTCCTCGTGTACTTCAGCATCTGATCACTTCTTCCTCGTGTACTTCAGCCTCTGATCACTTCTTCCTCGTGTACTTCAGCATCTGATCACTTCTTCCTCGTGTACTTCAGCATCTGATCACTTCTTCCTTGTGTACTTCAGCCTCTGATCACTTCTTCCTCGTGTACTTCAGCATCTGATCACTTCTTCCTCGTGTACTTCAGCATCTGATCACTTCTTCCTCGTGTACTTCAGCATCTGATCACTTCTTCCTCGTGTACTTCAGCATCTGATCACTTCTTCCTTGTGTACTTCAGCCTCTGATCACTTCTTCCTCGTGTACTTCAGCATCTGATCACTTCTTCCTCGTGTACTTCAGCATCTGATCACTTCTTCCTCGTGTACTTCAGCCTCTGATCACTTCTTCCTCGTGTACTTCAGCATCTGATCACTTCTACCTCGTGTACTTCAGCCTCTGATCACTTCTTCCCTTCTTCTCACACATTGTGTACAAACAAACGCAAACACACTTTACGAGCCTCCATAAACACACCATGAATCATGGATGAGTTGAAATACCTCCACAGAAGAAGAGCGACCAACATTAAAAACGTACGTGAACATAAACACTGATGTTTCCGAGACAAACGTGGAGAAGAAGAAAAGTTTTAAGATCCAACAACAAACCAATGATTTGTTCATGAATTAAACACAATTATGGTGAATTAATCAAACACTGAATAAAAGGAAAAAGAAACAGTTTTAACTTTAACTTCATCAATTCACAGGAAAGTGAAGGTTTTGATTCGAAGTGATTTTTCCTGCAGTGATGACGCGAAGTGATGACGTTTGATCAAATATTCATCGAGTCTCAACTTGAACTGTCCTCAGATCTGCCAGAGAGTCTCTGTGTCTGAAGCTGGAATTTAAAAACACTCAGTTTTGTGATTGTGTTGTTTGTGTTTCACTTCAACATGAAGATCTGATGAGTGTGTTGAGTTGAGACTCGACCACACGTTCGAACACGTTCATCAGTCGTTATTTCAAAGCATTGACGAGCAGCTTCGTTCTTGATCATCAATAACTTACGATCGAGTCTAAACGAACAAAACACTTCTCGCTTCAGAGTCAAACATTCTATGAGAAGCTTCTGTTTTATCTCTCCTTGTACAAGTAAAAAGCTTTAAGCTCTCAACACGACTCGCTCTAACTCTCGTTGTGTTGACGCTTATTTAAATGATCAATAACGACACAGACGTTCAAGTTCGTATAAATAAGATCAACCTCGACCTCGTCTCGTCTGTTCGATCGACAATAGTTTGTTTTCCTGGATAACGAGTGAATAAATCGACAAACACACAATGCTTTTTGAAAAATGTCTCTGAACGTGTCTATGGAAGTGATCGTGATCAATACATTGTTCTCACACATTGATCAAATGAAAGTGATCAATATATTGTTCTCACACATTGATCAAATGAAAGTGATCAATACGTAGTTCTCACACATTGATCAAATGAAAGTGATCAATACGTAGTTCTCACACATTGATCAAATGAAAGTGATCAATATATTGTTCTCACACATTGATCATATGAAAGTGATCAATATATTGTTCTCACACATTGATCATATGAAAGTGATCAATATATTGTTCTCACACATTGATCAAATGAAAGTGATAAATATATTGTTCTCACACATTGATCAAATGAAAGTGATCAATATATTGTTCTCACACATTGATCATATGAAAGTGATCAATATATTGTTCTCACACATTGATCATATGAAAGTGATCAATATATTGTTCTCACACATTGATCAAATGAAAGTGATCAATATATTGTTCTCACACATTGATCATATGAAAGTGATCAATACATTGTTCTCACACATTGATCAAATGAAAGTGATCAATATATTGTTCTCACACGTGGGCGTGTCTTCTTGGATAACTTCAAGAAGCACATTTTAGTGGGCGGAGCTTCAGTGTATTTTCTTATGTAAACATCTTTATTAAAATAGAGTTTTGTGCAAAAATAAACTGCCGAGTATAATAGAGTATAGTATAATATAATAGAGTATAATTTAGTATAATATAATATAATATAATAACATAAAGTATAATAGAATATAATAGAGTATAATAGAGAATAATAGAGTATAGTATAATATAATAGAGTATAATTTAGTATAATAGAATATAATAGAATAACATAAAGTATAATAGAATATAATAGAGTATAATAGAGTATAATAGAATATAATAGAGTATAATAGAATATAATACAGTATGATAGCGTATGATAGAGTATGATAGAGTATAATAGAGTATAATAGAGTATAATATAGTATAATATAGTATAATATAGTATAATATAGTATAATATAGTATAATAGAGTACAGTAGAATATAATAGAGTATGATAGAGTATGATAGAGTATGATAGAGTATAATAGAGTATAATAGAGTATAATAGAGTATAATATAGTATAATAGAGTACACTAGAATATAATAGAGTATGATAGAGTATAATAGAGTATACTAGAGTATAATAGAGTATAATAGACTATAATATAGTATAATAGAGTATAATTTAGTATAATTTAGTATAATTTAGTATAATTGAGTATAAATGAGTATAATTTAGTATAATAGAATATAATAGAGTACACTAGAATATAATAGAGTATGATAGAGTATGATAGAGTATAATAGAGTATAATAGAGTATGATAGAGTATAATAGAGTATAATAGAGTATAATAGAATATAAAAGAGTATAATAGAGTATAATATATTATAATAGAGTATGATAGAGGTCCCAGAACAATTTAAGACACACTTAAATCAGCACATTAGTTGAACTTAAAGAGAAAATAAATAGAATCAATGGATTCGACTCACGATCATATTTATTTACTGTGGTTTTTGCCAAAATAACAACTTTGTGGCAAATGTGGAAGAAAAATGATGATTTCATGTTTTATATTGTGTACGGAACATGTACGTGCACACGCACACACGTGCACACGTGCACACGCACACACGCACACGCGCACACGTGCACACGTGCACACGCACACACGTGCACACGCGCACACGTGCACACGCACACACTGGTTTTCTTCTTCTTCTTCTTCTTCTACAGCCGGAGACGAGCAGGAAATGAAACTCTGGACGAGAGGAAGTGACGTCACAGCTTTGTGTGAAAATAAAATAAATAAAGTTTTCTATCAAACCGGACAAAAGTATCGTTTGTCCACAGAAGTGATCAATAATTACTGGTGTTTACTTGATATTGTAGAACAAGAAGAAGAAACTGAAGGAACATTGTTGGTCATTTTAATCATTTGAACATTAATCTCTTCATTCCATCTGTTAAAAATAAGGAAATAAGTCGATGCTAAAAATGATGAATTGAAAGTTTAAAATGTATTGCATCTGCTTTTTACACGGATCAATTGAAAGCTCCGGAGATGATGGACAGAAGATGGATGAGAGGATGGATGAGATGATGGATGAGAAGATGGATGAGAGAAGAATCTAAACCACAGTCGTCACAAACACTTTGAACATCATCCGTCAGTGGAGCCTCAGGTTATCAACATAACTCTCCACTCTAAGATAGCACAGGTTTGGATTTGTCTTGTGTAGCAGGTTAACAAACACACACAAACAAACACACACACACACACACACACACACACACACACACACACACACACACACACACACACACACACACACACACACACACACACACACACACACACACACACACACACACACACACACACACACACACACACACACACACACACACACACACACACACACACACACACACACACACACACACACACACACACACACACACACACACACAAACAAACACACACACACACACACACACAAACACACACACACACATACACACACACACACAAACACACACACACACACACACACAAACAAACACACACACACACACAAACAAACACACACACACACACAAACAAACACACACACACACACACAAACAAACACACACACACACACACAAACACACACACACACACACAAAAAAACACACACACACACACAAACAAACACACACACACACACACACACAAACAAACACACACACACACACACAAACAAACAAACACACACACACACACACACACACACACAAACAAACAAACAAACACACACACACAAACAAACAAACAAACACACACACACACACAAACAAACACACACAAACAAACACACACACACACACACACACACACAAACAAACAAACAAACAAACACACACACACAAACAAACAAACAAACACACACACACACACAAACAAACACACACAAACAAACACACACACACACACACACACACACACAAACAAACAAACAAACAAACACACACACACAAACAAACAAACAAACACACACACACACACACACAAACACACGTTTTTTAAAACGTGACCAAAAGAATGGAGGTCATCAGAGACTCACCGAGACACGACCCCTCGACCTCCTCGTACCCCACGCTGCAGACGCAGCTTCCCAGCGGCACCAGCCAGTCTCCGTCGGCGCCGCAGAACAGCTTGGGCGGGTCTCGCTCCTGGGCGTGGTCCACGCACGACCCCCTGACCTCCACCAGCGAGGACGAGTCCACGCGAGGCACCGTGTCGGGGAAGGAGGCCAGGTTCCTCACGGTGTGCGGACACTTCTTGTAGTACACCCTCACGGACACCAGGGCGATGCAGGCGCCGATGTCCTGGAAGGCCAGGTGGAAGCCCTTCCCGGTCAGAGGACCCACCTCGCGCACCTCCGTGTTGAGCTTCAGGATCCGGTCGCCCAGGTCCATCTGCGTGAAGCTCTCGTCGGCGGCGATGGTGTCGATCTTGGTGAAGTGGACGGGCCTGAACTTGAGGCCGTGGGTCTCGTCCGTCTCGTGGTAGAACAGGTTGAAGGTCTCCTTGCAGGTCCCCGAGACCCAGGGGATGGAGTTGCAGTCGCGCAGGGTGAAGCGAAGCTCCACGTAGACCTTCTGGGCCGCCTGGCGGGAGATCCAGTTGGAGCGCAGCCAGTTGTTCTGGTTGGGTTCCATCACGTTGCACACCTGGAAGGTGTGGATGGGCCTGTTGTGCTCGTCCATCTCTGTGATCGCGTCCCACTGGGAAGAAGAGTTTTCACGTCAGAACCAGAACCAGAACCAGAACCAGAACCAGAACCAGAACCAGAACCAGAACCAGAACCAGAACCGAGTCCGATTACATTTCAGTAGTTTAATGAAAACGAAAAGCTACAAGAAATAATGTTATTTGCTCCTAATGTCGACTTGAATCCATCTTCGTAAACGTTCAAAGTTAAATAAAGTATTTACAATCAAAGTGTTTGTCGCTGTGAAGGTCAAGGTTCATCGACTGAAGTCCTCGACTGAACGACGTAAATGTCGTCGACTCTCAGGTCAGACGAGGTCAGAGGTCGACGCTCAGGTCAAACGAGGTCAGAGGTCGACGCTCAGGTCAGACGAGGTCAGAGGTCGATGCTCAGGTCAGATGAGGTCAGAGGTCGACTCTCAGGTGAGACGAGGTCAGAGGTCGACTCTCAGGTGGGACGAGGTCAGAGGTCGACTCTCAGTTCAGACGAGGTCAGAGGTCGACTCTCAGTTCAGACGAGGTCAGAGGTCGACGCTCAGGTCAGACGAGGTCAGAGGTCGACGCTCACGTGTTTCTCTAGTGTCGCGACTTGACCTCGAATCTCGTTGTGAATCTGAATAAATTAACATAAATAAGACGAATAAACATAGATAGATAGAAATAGAAAATAATTCTACTCGACTCGGAAAACTTTATTCATTCATTTCGTTCAGTAAAAACTCAAGCAGCTGTTCTGATAAATGAACTGGTTCATCTGGTTCATTAGAGCTGCTTGGCAGAGGTATGCGCTCTCAGAGTGCTGTGTTCACACGAGTCGTCAACACTTTAACGACATTAAGTGACAGATCAGAGGACGTTGAAAGAGAAGAAGAAAGAGATGAAGGTTCTGAGCCTAATAGTTAATATTTGATCAGTTATTTGGATCAACACACACATCATCGACAGCTGAGCTAATGGCTACACAAGACACTAGTTGAAGCTTCTCATCTGAAACTGTTTGAACGTGACTTGAGATCAGAGCCTTCACTGCACAGAACGCTTTCATTTCCAGCGACAAGTTCTCTGGCAGATGTTCCTTCACTGCGGCGTCAGGATCGTCGTCCATCACATCCAACACTGAGGTCTGAAGGTCGTGTTTAAAAGTCCATCAACATCACGAACTGAAGCGACTCGTAAACAAACATCGTTTATTTACGTCCGAAGCCATTTTTTCTCGTGTCAGACTCGTTAATAATGTTTAAACGAGCAAATTGAAAGTTGTCACCAGAGACTTGTGCAGCTGATGTTCCCAAACACTGAGCTGATGTTCCCGACACTGAGCTGATGTTCCCAAACACTGAGCTGATGTTCCCAAAACACTGAGCTGATGTTCCCAAACACTGAGCTGATGCTCTCAAACCCTGAGCTGATGTTCCCAAACACTGAGCTGATGTTCCCAAACACTGAGCTGATGCTCTCAAACCCTGAGCTGATGTTCCCAAAACACTGAGCTGATGTTCCCAAAAACTGAGCTGATGCTCTCAAACCCTGAGCTGATGTTCCCAAACACTGAGCTGATGTTCCCAAACACTGAGCTGATGTTCCCAAACACTGAGCTGATGTTCCCAAACCCTGAGCTGATGTTCCCAAACACTGAGCTGATGTTCCCAAACACTGAGCTGATGTAACCAAACACTGAGCTGATGTTCCCAAACACCGAGCTGATGTTCCCAAACACTGAGCTGATGTTACCAAACACTGAGCTGATGTTACCAAACACTGAGCTGATGTTCCCAAACACCGAGCTGATGTTCCCAAACACTGAGCTGATGTTACCAAAACACCGAGCTGATGTTCCCAAACACTGAGCTGATGTTACCAAACACTGAGCTGATGTTACCAAAACACCGAGCTGATGTTCCCAAACACTGAGCTGATGTTACCAAACACTGAGCTGATGTTACCAAACACTGAGCTGATGTTACCAAACACTGAGCTGATGTTCCCAAACACTGAGCTGATGTTCCCAAACCCTGAGCTGATGCTCTCAAACCCTGAGCTGATGTTCTCAAACACTGAGCTGATGTTCCCAAACACTGAGCTGATGTTCCCAAACACTGAGCTGATGCTCTCAAACCCTGAGCTGATGTTCTCAAACACTGAGCTGATGTTACCAAACACTGAGCTGATGTTCCCAAACACTGAGCTGATGTTACCAAACACTGAGCTGATGTTCCCAAACACCGAGCTGATGTTCCCAAACACTGAGCTGATGTTACCAAAACACCGAGCTGATGTTCCCAAACACTGAGCTGATGTTACCAAACACTGAGCTGATGTTACCAAAACACCGAGCTGATGTTCCCAAACACTGAGCTGATGTTACCAAACACTGAGCTGATGTTACCAAACACTGAGCTGATGTTACCAAACACTGAGCTGATGTTCCCAAACACCAAGCTGATGTTCCCAAACACTGAGCTGATGCTCTCAAACCCTGAGCTGATGTTCTCAAACACTGAGCTGATGTTCCCAAACACTGAGCTGATGTTCCCAAACCCTGAGCTGATGTTCCCAAACACTGAGCTGATGTTCCCAAACACTGAGCTGATGTTCCCAAACACTGAGCTGATGTTCCCAAACTCTGAGCTGATGTTCCCAAACACTGGGCTGATGTTCCCAAACACTGAGCTGATGTTCCCAAACACTGAGCTGATGTTCCCAAACACTGAGCTGATGTTCCCAAACACTGAGCTGATGTTACCAAACACTGAGCTGATGTTCCCAAACACCGAGCTGATGTTCCCAAACACTGAGCTGATGTTACCAAACACTGAGCTGATGTTCCCAAACACCGAGCTGATGTTCCCAAACACTGAGCTGATGTTACCAAACACTGAGCTGATGTTCCCAAACACTGAGCTGATGTTACCAAACACTGAGCTGATGTTACCAAACACTGAGCTGATGTTACCAAACACTAAGCTGATGTTCCCAAACACTGAGCTGATGTTACCAAAACACCGAGCTGATGTTACCAAACACTGAGCTGATGTTACCAAAAACTGAGCTGATGTTACCGAACACTGAGCTGATGTTACCAAACACTGAGCTGATGTTCCCAAACACTGAGCTGATGTTACCAAACACTGAGCTGATGTTCTAAAACACTGAGCTGATGTTCCCAAACACTGAGCTGATGTTCTAAAACACTGAGCTGATGTTCCCAAACACTGAGCTGATGTTACCAAACACTGAGCTGATGTTCCCAAACCCTGAGCTGATGTTACCAAACACTGAGCTGATGTTACCAAACACTGAGCTGATGTTACCAAACACTGAGCTGATGTTTCCAAACACCGAGCTGATGTTCCCAAACACTGAGCTGATGTTACCAAACACTGAGCTGATGTTACCAAACACTGAGCTGATGTTACCAAACACTGAGCTGATGTTCCCAAACACTGAGCTGATGCTCTCAAACCCTGAGCTGATGTTCCCAAAACACTGAGCTGATGTTCCCAAAAACTGAGCTGATGCTCTCAAACCCTGAGCTGATGTTCCCAAACACTGAGCTGATGTTCCCAAACACTGAGCTGATGTTCCCAAACACTGAGCTGATGTTCCCAAACCCTGAGCTGATGTTCCCAAACACTGAGCTGATGTTCCCAAACACTGAGCTGATGTAACCAAACACTGAGCTGATGTTCCCAAACACTGAGCTGATGTTCCCAAACACTGAGCTGATGTTACCAAACACTGAGCTGATGTTACCAAACACTGAGCTGATGTTCCCAAACACCGAGCTGATGTTCCCAAACACTGAGCTGATGTTACCAAAACACCGAGCTGATGTTCCCAAACACTGAGCTGATGTTACCAAACACTGAGCTGATGTTTCCAAACACCGAGCTGATGTTCCCAAACACTGAGCTGATGTTACCAAACACTGAGCTGATGTTACCAAACACTGAGCTGATGTTACCAAACACTGAGCTGATGTTCCCAAACACTGAGCTGATGCTCTCAAACCCTGAGCTGATGTTCCCAAAACACTGAGCTGATGTTCCCAAAAACTGAGCTGATGCTCTCAAACCCTGAGCTGATGTTCCCAAACACTGAGCTGATGTTCCCAAACACTGAGCTGATGTTCCCAAACACTGAGCTGATGTTCCCAAACCCTGAGCTGATGTTCCCAAACACTGAGCTGATGTTCCCAAACACTGAGCTGATGTAACCAAACACTGAGCTGATGTTCCCAAACACTGAGCTGATGTTCCCAAACACTGAGCTGATGTTACCAAACACTGAGCTGATGTTACCAAACACTGAGCTGATGTTCCCAAACACCGAGCTGATGTTCCCAAACACTGAGCTGATGTTACCAAAACACCGAGCTGATGTTCCCAAACACTGAGCTGATGTTACCAAACACTGAGCTGATGTTACCAAAACACCGAGCTGATGTTCCCAAACACTGAGCTGATGTTACCAAACACTGAGCTGATGTTACCAAACACTGAGCTGATGTTACCAAACACTGAGCTGATGTTCCCAAACACTGAGCTGATGTTCCCAAACACTGAGCTGATGTTCCCAAACACTGAGCTGATGCTCTCAAACCCTGAGCTGATGTTCTCAAACACTGAGCTGATGTTCCCAAACACTGAGCTGATGTTCCCAAACACTGAGCTGATGTTCCCAAACCCTGAGCTGATGTTCCCAAACACTTAGCTGATGTTCCCAAAAACTGAGCTGATGCTCTCAAACCCTGAGCTGATGTTCCCAAACCCTGAGCTGATGTTCCCAAACACTTAGCTGATGTTCCCAAAAACTGAGCTGATGCTCTCAAACCCTGAGCTGATGTTCTCAAACACTGAGCTGATGTTCCCAAACACTGAGCTGATGTTCCCAAACACTGAGCTGATGTTACCAAACACTGAGCTGATGTTCCCAAACACTGAGCTGATGTTACCAAACACTGAGCTGATGTTCCCAAACACCGAGCTGATGTTCCCAAACACTGAGCTGATGTTACCAAAACACCGAGCTGATGTTCCCAAACACTGAGCTGATGTTACCAAACACTGAGCTGATGTTACCAAAACACCGAGCTGATGTTCCCAAACACTGAGCTGATGTTACCAAACACTGAGCTGATGTTACCAAACACTGAGCTGATGTTACCAAACACTGAGCTGATGTTCCCAAACACCAAGCTGATGTTCCCAAACACTGAGCTGATGCTCTCAAACCCTGAGCTGATGTTCTCAAACACTGAGCTGATGTTCCCAAACACTGAGCTGATGTTCCCAAACCCTGAGCTGATGTTCCCAAACACTGAGCTGATGTTCCCAAACTCTGAGCTGATGTTACCAAACACTGAGCTGATGTTAGCAAACACTGAGCTGATGTTCTAAAACACTGAGCTGATGTTCCCAAACACTGAGCTGATGTTACCAAAACACCGAGCTGATGTTACCAAACACTGAGCTGATGTTACCAAACACTGAGCTGATGTTACCAAACACTGAGCTGATGTTCCCAAACACTGAGCTGATGTTACCAAAACACCGAGCTGATGTTACCAAACACTAAGCTGATGTTCCCAAACACTGAGCTGATGTTACCAAAACACCGAGCTGATGTTACCAAACACTGAGCTGATGTTACCAAACACTGAGCTGATGTTACCAAACACTGAGCTGATGTTACCAAACACTGAGCTGATGTTAGCAAACACTGAGCTGATGTTCTAAAACACTGAGCTGATGTTCCCAAACACTGAGCTGATGTTCTAAAACACTGAGCTGATGTTCCCAAACACTGAGCTGATGTTACCAAACACTGAGCTGATGTTCCCAAACCCTGAGCTGATGTTACCAAACACTGAGCTGATGTTACCAAACACTGAGCTGATGTTACCAAACACTGAGCTGATGTTTCCAAACACCGAGCTGATGTTCCCAAACACTGAGCTGATGTTACCAAACACTGAGCTGATGTTACCAAACACTGAGCTGATGTTACCAAACACTGAGCTGATGTTACCAAACACTGAGCTGATGTTCTCAAACACTGAGCTGATGTTACCAAACACTGAGCTGATGTTCCCAAACACTGAGCTGATGTTACCAAACACTGAGCTGATGTTCCCAAACACTGAGCTGATGTTACCAAACACTGGTCTCGAAAAGCGCTATATAAATATATATTACTTACTTACTTACTTACTGAGCTGATGTTCCCAAACACTGAGCTGATGTTACCAAACACTGAGCTGATGTTCCCAAACACTGAGCTGATGTTCCCAAACACTGAGCTGATGTTCCCAAACACTGAGCTGATGCTCTCAAACCCTGAGCTGATGTTCCCAAAACACTGAGCTGATGTTCCCAAACACTTAGCTGATGTTCCCAAAAACTGAGCTGATGCTCTCAACCCTGAGCTGATGTTCTCAAACACTGAGATGATGTTCCCAAACACTGAGCTGATGTTCCCAAACCCTGAGCTGATGTTCCCAAACACTGAGCTGATGTTCCCAAAAACTGAGCTGATGCTCTCAAACCCTGAGCTGATGTTCTCAAACACTGAGCTGATGTTCCCAAACACTGAGCTGATGTTCCCAAACACTGAGCTGATGTTACCAAACACTGAGCTGATGTTCCCAAACACTGAGCTGATGTTACCAAACACTGAGCTGATGTTCCCAAACACCGAGCTGATGTTCCCAAACACTGAGCTGATGTTACCAAAACACCGAGCTGATGTTCCCAAACACTGAGCTGATGTTACCAAACACTGAGCTGATGTTACCAAAACACCGAGCTGATGTTCCCAAACACTGAGCTGATGTTACCAAACACTGAGCTGATGTTACCAAACACTGAGCTGATGTTACCAAACACTGAGCTGATGTTCCCAAACACCAAGCTGATGTTCCCAAACACTGAGCTGATGCTCTCAAACCCTGAGCTGATGTTCTCAAACACTGAGCTGATGTTCCCAAACACTGAGCTGATGTTCCCAAACCCTGAGCTGATGTTCCCAAACACTGAGCTGATGTTCCCAAACACTGAGCTGATGTTCCCAAACTCTGAGCTGATGTTCCCAAACACTGAGCTGATGTTCCCAAACACTGAGCTGATGTTCCCAAACACTGAGCTGATGTTCCCAAACACTGAGCTGATGTTCCCAAACACTGAGCTGATGTTACCAAACACTGAGCTGATGTTACCAAAACACCGAGCTGATGTTCCCAAACACTGAGCTGATGTTACCAAACACTGAGCTGATGTTACCAAACACTGAGCTGATGTTACCAAACACTGAGCTGATGTTCCCAAACACTGAGCTGATGTTCCCAAACACTGAGCTGATGCTCTCAAACCCTGAGCTGATGTTCTCAAACACTGAGCTGATGTTCCCAAACACTGAGCTGATGTTCCCAAACACTGAGCTGATGTTCCCAAACACTGAGCTGATGTTCCCAAAACACTGAGCTGATGTTCCCAAACACTGAGCTGATGTTACCAAACACTGAGCTGATGTTCCCAAACACTGAGCTGATGTTCCCAAACACTGAGCTGATGTTACCAAACACTGAGCTGATGTTCCCAAACACTGAGCTGATGTTCCCAAACACTGAGCTGATGCTCTCAAACCCTGAGCTGATGTTCTCAAACACTGAGCTGATGTTCCCAAACACTGAGCTGATGTTCCCAAACACTGAGCTGATGTTCCCAAACACTGAGCTGATGTTCCCAAACACTGAGCTGATGTTCCCAAACACTGAGCTGATGTTACCAAACACTGAGCTGATGTTCCCAAACACTGAGCTGATGTTCCCAAACACTGAGCTGATGTTACCAAACACTGAGCTGATGTTCCCAAACACTGAGCTGATGTTCCCAAACACTGAGCTGATGTTACCAAACACTGAGCTGATGTTACCAAAACACCGAGCTGATGTTCCCAAACACTGAGCTGATGTTACCAAACACTGAGCTGATGTTACCAAACACTGAGCTGATGTTACCAAACACTGAGCTGATGTTCCCAAACACTGAGCTGATGTTCCCAAACACTGAGCTGATGCTCTCAAACCCTGAGCTGATGTTCTCAAACACTGAGCTGATGTTCCCAAACACTGAGCTGATGTTCCCAAACACTGAGCTGATGTTCCCAAACACTGAGCTGATGTTCCCAAAACACTGAGCTGATGTTCCCAAACACTGAGCTGATGTTACCAAACACTGAGCTGATGTTCCCAAACACTGAGCTGATGTTCCCAAACACTGAGCTGATGTTACCAAACACTGAGCTGATGTTACCAAACACTGAGCTGATGTTCCCAAACACTGAGCTGATGTTCCCAAACACTGAGCTGATGTTACCAAACACTGAGCTGATGTTACCAAACACTGAGCTGATGTTCCCAAACACTGAGCTGATGCTCTCAAACCCTGAGCTGATGTTCTCAAACACTGAGCTGATGTTCCCAAACACTGAGCTGATGTTCCCAAACACTGAGCTGATGTTCCCAAACACTGAGCTGATGTTCCCAAACACTGAGCTGATGTTCCCAAACACTGAGCTGATGTTACCAAACACTGAGCTGATGTTCCCAAACACTGAGCTGATGTTCCCAAACACTGAGCTGATGTTACCAAACACTGAGCTGATGTTCCCAAACACTGAGCTGATGTTCCCAAACACTGAGCTGATGTTCCCAAACACTGAGCTGATGTTACCAAACACTGAGCTGATGTTACCAAACACTGAGCTGATGTTCCCAAACACTGAGCTGATGTTCCCAAACACTGAGCTGATGTTACCAAACACTGAGCTGATGTTACCAAACACTGAGCTGATGTTCCCAAACACTGAGCTGATGTTACCAAACACTGAGCTGATGTTACCAAACACTGAGCTGATGTTACCAAACACTGAGCTGATGTTCTAAAACACTGAGCTGATGTTCCCAAACACTGAGCTGATGTTACCAAAAACTGAGCTGATGTTCCCAAACCCTGAGCTGATGTTACCAAACACTGAGCTGATGTTACCAAACACTGAGCTGATGTTCCCAAACACCGAGCTGATGTTCCCAAACACTGAGCTGATGTTACCAAACACTGAGCTGATGTTACCAAACACTGAGCTGATGTTCCCAAACACTGAGCTGATGCTCTCAAACCCTGAGCTGATGTTCTCAAACCCTGAGCTGATGTTCCCAAACACTGAGCTGATGTTCCCAAACACTGAGCTGATGTTCCCAAACACTGAGCTGATGTTCCCAAACACTGAGCTGATGTTACCAAACACTGAGCTGATGTTACCAAAACACCGAGCTGATGTTCCCAAACACTGAGCTGATGTTACCAAACACTGAGCTGATGTTACCAAACACTGAGCTGATGTTACCAAACACTGAGCTGATGTTCCCAAACACTGAGCTGATGTTCCCAAACACTGAGCTGATGCTCTCAAACCCTGAGCTGATGTTCTCAAACACTGAGCTGATGTTCCCAAACACTGAGCTGATGTTCCCAAACACTGAGCTGATGTTCCCAAAACACTGAGCTGATGTTCCCAAACACTGAGCTGATGTTACCAAACACTGAGCTGATGTTCCCAAACACTGAGCTGATGTTCCCAAACACTGAGCTGATGTTACCAAACACTGAGCTGATGTTCCCAAACACTGAGCTGATGTTCCCAAACACTGAGCTGATGCTCTCAAACCCTGAGCTGATGTTCTCAAACACTGAGCTGATGTTCCCAAACACTGAGCTGATGTTCCCAAACACTGAGCTGATGTTCCCAAACACTGAGCTGATGTTCCCAAACACTGAGCTGATGTTCCCAAACACTGAGCTGATGTTACCAAACACTGAGCTGATGTTCCCAAACACTGAGCTGATGTTCCCAAACACTGAGCTGATGTTACCAAACACTGAGCTGATGTTCCCAAACACTGAGCTGATGTTCCCAAACACTGAGCTGATGTTCCCAAACACTGAGCTGATGTTACCAAACACTGAGCTGATGTTACCAAACACTGAGCTGATGTTCCCAAACACTGAGCTGATGTTCCCAAACACTGAGCTGATGTTACCAAACACTGAGCTGATGTTCCCAAACACTGAGCTGATGTTCCCAAACACTGAGCTGATGTTACCAAACACTGAGCTGATGTTCCCAAACACTGAGCTGATGTTACCAAACACTGAGCTGATGTTACCAAACACTGAGCTGATGTTCCCAAACACTGAGCTGATGTTACCAAAAACTGAGCTGATGTTCCCAAACCCTGAGCTGATGTTACCAAACACTGAGCTGATGTTACCAAACACTGAGCTGATGTTCCCAAACACCGAGCTGATGTTCCCAAACACTGAGCTGATGTTACCAAACACTGAGCTGATGTTACCAAACACTGAGCTGATGTTCCCAAACACTGAGCTGATGCTCTCAAACCCTGAGCTGATGTTCTCAAACCCTGAGCTGATGTTCCCAAACACTGAGCTGATGTTCCCAAACACTGAGCTGATGTTCCCAAACACTGAGCTGATGTTCCCAAACACTGAGCTGATGTTACCAAACACTGAGCTGATGTTACCAAAACACCGAGCTGATGTTCCCAAACACTGAGCTGATGTTACCAAACACTGAGCTGATGTTACCAAACACTGAGCTGATGTTACCAAACACTGAGCTGATGTTCCCAAACACTGAGCTGATGCTCTCAAACCCTGAGCTGATGTTCTCAAACACTGAGCTGATGTTCCCAAACACTGAGCTGATGTTCCCAAACACTGAGCTGATGTTCCCAAACACTGAGCTGATGTTCCCAAAACACTGAGCTGATGTTCCCAAACACTGAGCTGATGTTACCAAACACTGAGCTGATGTTCCCAAACACTGAGCTGATGTTCCCAAACACTGAGCTGATGTTACCAAACACTGAGCTGATGTTCCCAAACACTGAGCTGATGTTCCCAAACACTGAGCTGATGCTCTCAAACCCTGAGCTGATGTTCTCAAACACTGAGCTGATGTTCCCAAACACTGAGCTGATGTTCCCAAACACTGAGCTGATGTTCCCAAACACTGAGCTGATGTTCCCAAACACTGAGCTGATGTTCCCAAACACTGAGCTGATGTTACCAAACACTGAGCTGATGTTCCCAAACACTGAGCTGATGTTCCCAAACACTGAGCTGATGTTACCAAACACTGAGCTGATGTTCCCAAACACTGAGCTGATGTTACCAAACACTGAGCTGATGTTCCCAAACACTGAGCTGATGTTACCAAACACTGAGCTGATGTTCCCAAACACTGAGCTGATGTTACCAAACACTGAGCTGATGTTCCCAAACACTGAGCTGATGTTACCAAACACTGAGCTGATGTTCCCAAACACTGAGCTGATGTTCCCAAACACTGAGCTGATGTTACCAAACACTGAGCTGATGTTACCAAACACTGGCTATTTTTTCTGAAAGCAGTAAATCCAGAGCAAGTCAGTAACAAATCCTTCCAAAGATTCCAGGATCCAGATGGTTCCGTGACCACATGACCAGCTCTCTCTGCGAATATCAACATTATTCCTGAACGTTTTCTTGTGAATTTCAAGGTTATTTTTCTTACAGAAATACACAAGTATCCTCGACCTGAGTCTGGTTCTGCTCCAGGTTTCTTCTCATAGTTGAGTTTCTCCATTAAGATTCAACTGTCAAGTGTCTTGACTTTGTTGAGAAACTTTAAATAAACAGATTTACTTTAAAACATTCCATTACGTAGTAGTTCTGATTTTTCTACTTCTTTTCTTCTCCTCCATCTTAGCCGAGATCATCCTCCCATCACACCTCTCGTTCTGCAGCGTCAGTCGCTTCTTTTCGTTCTCTTTTCGTTCTCTTATCGTTCTCGTTTCCTTCTCTTTTTGTTCTCTTTTTGTTCTCTTTTCGTTCTCTTTTCATTTTCTTTTCGTTCTCTTTTCATTTTCTTTTCATTTTCTTTTCATTTTCTTTTCATTTTCTTTTCATTTTCTTTTTGTTCTCTTTTCCTTCTCTTTTCGTTCTCTTTTCATTTTCTTTTCATTTTCTTTTCATTTTCTTTTCATTTTCTTTTCATTTTCTTTTTGTTCTCTTTTCATTCTCTTTTCCTTCTCTTTTCATCTTTTTTTCATTTTCTTTTTGTTCTCTTTTCGTTCTCTTTTAATTTTCTTTTCATTTTCTTTTTGTTCTCTTTTCGTTCTCTTTTAATTTTCTTTTCATTTTCTTTTCGTTCTCTTTTCGTTCTCTTTTTATTTTCTTTTCATTTTCTTTTAATTTTCTTTTCGTTCTCTTTTCGTTCTCTTTTCGTTCTCTTTTCATTTTCTTTTCATTTTCTTTTCGTTCTCTTTTCGTTCTCTTTTCGTTCTCTTTTCATTTTCTTTTCGTTCTCTTTTCGTTCTCTTTTCATTTTCTTTTCATTTTCTTTTCGTTCTCTTTTCGTTCTCTTTTCGTTCTCTTTTCGTTCTCTTTTCATTTTCTTTTCGTTCTCTTTTCGTTCTCTTTTCATTTTCTTTTCATTTTCTTTTCATTTTCTTTTCGTTCTCTTTTCGTTCTCTTTTCATTTTCTTTTCATTTTCTTTTCGTTCTCTTTTCGTTCTCTTTTCGTTCTCTTTTCATTTTCTTTTCGTTCTCTTTTCGTTCTCTTTTCATTTTCTTTTCATTTTCTTTTCGTTCTCTTTTCGTTCTCTTTTCATTTTCTTTTCGTTCTCTTTTCGTTCTCTTTTCGTTCTCTTTTCATTTTCTTTTCATTTTCTTTTCGTTCTCATTTCGTTCTCTTTTTGTTCTCTTTTCATTTTCTTTTCATTTTCTTTTCGTTCTCTTTTCGTTCTCTTTTCGTTCTCTTTTCGTTCTCTTTTCATTTTCTTTTCGTTCTCTTTTCGTTCTCTTTTCATTTTCTTTTCATTTTCTTTTCGTTCTCTTTTCGTTCTCTTTTCGTTCTCTTTTCCTTCTCTTTTCATTTTCTTTTCATTTTCTTTTCGTTCTCTTTTCGTTCTCTTTTCGTTCTCTTTTCATTTTCTTTTCGTTCTCTTTTCGTTCTCTTTTCATTTTCTTTTCATTTTCTTTTCGTTCTCTTTTCGTTCTCTTTTCCTTCTCTTTTCCTTCTCTCTTCCTCACATGACTCACATATTTCCTCCATCTTTCTCCTCGTCTCTGTATCTCAACACAGTTCTCCTGAGCCTCTAAACCTCTAAACCTGGAATACTCTGGAATACTCTGGAATACTCTGGAATACTCTGGAATACTCTGGAATACTCTGGAATACTCTGGAAACACGACGTTTACTGCGATCGCTGAGAGCGTTTGAATAAAAACCAGAGAATCCAATATTTCATGTATTCGGCGTCAGAGTCGTCGTCCCTCCAGACTCTCTTTAAAGCGAGATGAGAAACGAATCACCTGCACGTCACACCTGAGATGAAGCAACTGATGGAAGATACACACATCGTGTTTCTGACGACAATACATCCATATTACACACAGTATTAATCTCTTTTCAAATGTATTTATCGCAAAATCATTTCATGGTTTGTGTTTCAAGTGTGTATAAAATAAAAGGATGCAGTTTTTTGGGTCATAAAAACAAATATACAAGGGTTTTGTACATGTTTGGAAGAATTTAATCCCGTGAGATTCTGATGATGACTGAGGACGAGAGGATACAGTGAGTCCAGCAGCTTTTAAAGCTGATGTTTGGACATATTTTGGTTTGAAAACAAATGAAAGCAGTTACGACTTCATCAAGAGTCATGTGGTCTGTAAATACTACAACACCAGAGTCAAGTACTGGACAATACTACACATATATACTTGTTACTACACTATCACAACACCAGAGTCAAGTACTGGACAATACTACACATATATACTTGTTACTACACTATCACAACACCAGAGTCAAGTACTGGACAATACTACACATATATACTTGTTACTACACTATCACAACACCAGAGTCAAGTACTGGACAATACTACACATATATACTTGTTACTACACTATCACAACACCAGAGTCAAGTACTGGACAATACTACACATATATACTTGTTACTACACTATCACAACACCAGAGTCAAGTACAGGACAATACTACACATATATACTTGTTACTACACTATCACAACACCAGAGTCAAGTACTGGACAATACTACACATATATCCTTGTTACTACACTATCACAACACCAGAGTCAAGTACTGGACAATACTACACATATATACTTGTTACTACACATCACAACACCAGAGTCAAGTACTGGACAATACTACACATATATACTTGTTACTACACTATCACAACACCAGAGTCAAGTACTGGACAATACTACACATATATACTTGTTACTACACTATCACAACACCAGAGTCAAGTACTGGACAATACTACACATATATACTTGTTACTACACTATCACAACACCTGAGTCAAGTACTGGACAATACTACACATATATCCTTGTTACTACACTATCACAACACCAGAGTCAAGTACTGGACAATACTACACATATATACTTGTTACTACACTATCACTAAATATTGTTTCCTTGTATTGTGATATCAACACACTCTTGACTCTACACAACTACTCAATACACACTTTCAGGAGTTTGTCCAAAAAGAAAGTGTAAATGTTTGTGCTGCAGGTGTTGAAGAAGAGAAAAGAAAAGCAGGAAGTATCTTTTACTCAAACTATAATATACTATAATATACTATAAAATACTATAATATACGTCTCTCAAGTGCTCTTGTTATTAAAAGATACATCATCGAACCTTCAAGAAAATGTCCTTGAAGTTCTTTACAAACCAAGGATGGATTTTGTTAGTTTCGTGTTTGTGTAGCAAGTGTTTGTGTAGCAAGTGTTTGTGTAGCAAGTGTTTGTGTAGCAAGTGTTTGTGTAGCAGGTGTTTGTGTAGCAAGTGTTTGTGTAGCAGGTGTTTGTGTAGCAAGTGTTTGTGTAGCAAGTGTTTGTGTAGCTAGTGTTTGTGTAGCTAGTGTAGCAAGTGTTTGTGTAGCCAGTGTTTGTGTAGCTAGTGTTTGTGTAGCAAGTGTTTGTGTAGCAAGTGTTTGTGTAGCTAGTGTTTGTGTAGCTAGTGTAGCAAGTGTTTGTGTAGCCAGTGTTTGTGTAGCAAGTGTTTGTGTAGCAAGTGTTTGTGTAGCAAGTGTTTGTGTAGCTAGTGTTTGTGTAGCTAGTGTAGCAAGTGTTTGTGTAGCAAGTGTTTGTGTAGCCAGTGTTTGTGTAGTTAGTGTTTGTGTAGCACGTGTTTGTGTAGCCAGTGTTTGTGTAGCTAGTGTTTGTGTAGCCAGTGTTTGTGTAGTTAGTGTTTGTGTAGCAAGTGTTTGTGTAGCCAGTGTTTGTGTAGCAGGTGTTTGTGTAGCAAGTGTTTGTGTAGCAAGTGTTTGTGTAGCCAGTGTTTGTGTAGCTAGTGTTTGTGTAGCCAGTGTTTGTGTAGTTAGTGTTTGTGTAGCAAGTGTTTGTGTAGCCAGTGTTTGTGTAGCAGGTGTTTGTGTAGCAAGTGTTTGTGTAGCAAGTGTTTGTGTAGCAAGTGTTTGTGTAGCAAGTGTTTGTGTAGCAAGTGTTTGTGTAGCCAGTGTTTGTGTAGCAAGTGTTTGTGTAGCAAGTGTTTGTGTAGCAGGTGTTTGTGTAGCAGGTGTTTGTGTAGCAGGTGTTTGTGTAGCAAGTGTTTGTGTAGCAAGTGTTTGTGTAGCAAGTGTTTGTGTAGCAGGTGTTTGTGTAGCAAGTGTTTGTGTAGCAAGTGTTTGTGTAGCTAGTGTTTGTGTAGCAAGTGTTTGTCTAGCAAGTGTTTGTGTAGCAAGTGTTTGTGTAGTCAGTGTTTGTGTAGCAAGTGTTTGTGTAGCAAGTGTTTGTGTAGCAAGTGTTTGTGTAGCAGGTGTTTGTGTAGCAAGTGTTTGTGTAGCAAGTGTTTGTGTAGCAAGTGTTTGTGTAGCAAGTGTTTGTGTAGCAAGTGTTTGTGTAGCAAGTGTTTGTGTAGCAGGTGTTTGTGTAGCAAGTGTTTGTGTAGCCAGTGTTTGTGTAGCAGGTGTTTGTGTAGCAGGTGTTTGTGTAGCAGGTGTTTGTGTAGCAGGTGTTTGTGTAGCAAGTGTTTGTGTAGCAAGTGTTTGTGTAGCAAGTGTTTGTGTAGCAAGTGTTTGTGTAGCAAGTGTTTGTGTAGCCAGTGTTTGTGTAGCCAGTGTTTGTGTAGCAGGTGTTTGTGTAGCAGGTGTTTGTGTAGCAGGTGTTTGTGTAGCAGGTGTTTGTGTAGCAAGTGTTTGTGTAGCAAGTGTTTGTGTAGCCAGTGTTTGTGTAGCCAGTGTTTGTGTAGCAAGTGTTTGTGTAGCAAGTGTTTGTGTAGCAAGTGTTTGTGTAGCCAGTGTTTGTGTAGCCAGTGTTTGTGTAGCAAGTGTTTGTGTAGCAAGTGTTTGTGTAGCAGGTGTTTGTGTAGCCAGTGTTTGTGTAGCAAGTGTTTGTGTAGCAAGTGTTTGTGTAGCAAGTGTTTGTGTAGCAGGTGTTTGTGTAGCAAGTGTTTGTGTAGCAAGTGTTTGTGTAGCAGGTGTTTGTGTAGCAAGTGTTTGTGTAGCAAGTGTTTGTGTAGCCAGTGTTTGTGTAGCAAGTGTTTGTGTAGCAAGTGTTTGTGTAGCAGGTGTTTGTGTAGCCAGTGTTTGTGTAGCAAGTGTTTGTGTAGCCAGTGTTTGTGTAGCAAGTGTTTGTGTAGCAAGTGTTTGTGTAGCAGGTGTTTGTGTAGCAAGTGTTTGTGTAGCAAGTGTTTGTGTAGCAGGTGTTTGTGTAGCCAGTGTTTGTGTAGCAAGTGTTTGTGTAGCCAGTGTTTGTGTAGCAAGTTTGTGATAGTGTAGTAACAAGTATATACACTATCACAACACCAGAGTCAAGTACTGGACAATACTACACATATATACTTGTTACTACACTCTCACAACACCAGAGTCAAGTACTCCACAATACTACACGTATATACTTGTTACTACACTATCACAACACCAGAGTCAAGAACTGGACAATACTACACATATATACTTGTTACTACACTCTCACAACACCAGAGTCAAGTACTCCACAATACTACACGTATATACTTGTTACTACATTATCACAACACCAGAGTCAAGTACTGGACAATACTACACATAAATACTTGTTACTACACTATCACAACAATACTACACATATATACTTGTTACTACACTATCACAACACCAGAGTCAAGTACTGGACAATACTACACATATATACTTGTTACTACACTATCACAACACCAGAGTCAAGTACTGGACAATACTACACATATATACTTGTTACTACACTATCACAACACCAGAGTCAAGTACTGGACAATACTACACATATATACTTGTTACTACACTATCACAACACCAGAGTCAAGTACTGGACAATACTACACATATATACTTGTTACTACACTATCACAACACCAGAGTCAAGTACTGGACAATACTACACATGTATACTTGTTACTACACTATCACAACACCAGAGTCAAGTACTGGACAATACTACACATGTATACTTGTTACTACACTATCACAACACCAGAGTCAAGTACTGGACAATACTACACATATATACTTGTTACTACACAATCACAACACCAGAGTCAAGTACTGGACAATACTACACATATATACTCGTTACTACACTATCACAACACCAGAGTCAAGTACTGGACAATACTACACATATATACTTGTTACTACACTATCACAACACCAGAGTCAAGTACTCGACAATACTACACATATATACTTGTTACTACACTATCACAACACCAGAGTCAAGTACTGGACAATACTACACATATATACTTGTTGCTACACTATCACAACACCAGAGTCAAGTACTGGACAATACTACACATATATACTTGTTACTACACTATCACAACACCAGAGTCAAGTACTGGACAATACTACAGATAAATACTTGTTACTACACTATCACAACAATACTACACATATATACTTGTTACTACACTATCACTATATTCCCTTCATAATGTCAGTTTTTATCTTCTTGTTTCATTTTATTTTACCTTCCATGTGTTAGTAACAATATTTATCTCAATTATGTTCAACTGGATAAAATACTATCTAATAAAAAAGCCGAGACAAGTAAGAATTGTTCAATAATTGGACATTTACGATCCTGCGCTTGAAGTGAACATCACTCTCAGAACACCTTGAATCAATGAGAGCGAGTGAACAGCAGTGAGTGAATGAGATCCAAAGACCCTGTTCTGGTGTCGTCGCCGCATCCATCACAGTGAAGCACAGGGTGAGGCCTGGACACACATCAGTCATGTGTTCATGACACCTCTGGTCATGTGACACCTCTGGTCATGTGACACCTCTGGTCATGTGACACCTCTGGTCATGTGACACCTCTGGTCATGTGACACCTCTGGTCATGTGACACCTCTGGTCATGTGACACCTCTGGTCATGTGACACCTCTGGTCATGTGACACCTCTGGTCATGTGACACCCCTGGTCATGTGACACCTCTGGTCATGTGACACCTCTGGTCATGTGACACCTCTGGTCATGTGACACCCCTGGTCATGTGACACCTCTGGTCATGTGACACCTCTGGTCATGTGACACCTCTGGTCATGTGACACCTCTGGTCATGTGACACCTCTGGTCATGTGACACCCCTGGTCATGTGACACCTCTGGTCATGTGACACCTCTGGTCATGTGACACCTCTGGTCACAAGAACACAAGACTTCAGTCCACGTGACTCACAACATCTGGAGCTTCAACGACAGAGATCGATCCTTTTACACAACAATGAAAGCCACACACTCAACAACACACAACAACATCGTCTTTCTACACACAATCATAATGAGTCCTTGAAAGCAACAATACGTAAGATTCAAAATGTGTTTTCTGGTGATTAACTCTTGTTTATGTTAACGAAAGAAAATAATTTGATGCTTTCTATTCTCATTTTTATTCCTGTTAATATGTTTTATCTTTGATATTTTTATATTGTTTTATTTTATCCTATTTTATTAGTACATTTGGAAAAGATCGTGTTTATGTCAAGATATGTTTTTTTTAAACTTAGTTGACATCGATATGTGTTTATTTTTGCGCCTGTCTTCTGTGAAGCTGATATCAATGCATTGTTGAGATTTTTCATTGACAAAATTAAAGTAATCAAAGAGAAATTCTCTCCCCCTTTGTTTGGAACCCCTACTGTCTCTGAGCCCCTCTCCTCCTCTTGGTCTTCCTTTAATGCTGTATCTCTGGGTGATATTTCATCACAGGTGAACAAGATGAAACCCTCCTCTTGCTCAGATGACGTCCTTCCTTGTAGGCTTTTTATCAAAGTATTTGATGTAATTGGCCCCTGAGTTACCAATATGGTGAACCTCTCCCTTTCCACAGGGGTTTTTCCCAATGCATTTAAACATGCCATTGTGGAGCCTCTGCTTAAAAAGCAGACCTGACTGACCTCAGTAATTTCAGGACTATTTCTAAGCTCCTTTTCTGGTCCAAGATCTCGAGAAGGTGGTGTCTGAGCAGCTGTTCCTGGATCAGAGCGACATCCATGAGAAGTTTCAGTCTGGCTTCAGTAAACATCTACGGAGACAGTCTTACTGAAAGTGTCCAGTGACATCATGATGTCGGCTGACTCTGGTAAATCCACTGTTCTGGTTCTGTTGGATCTGTCCTCAGCCTTTGACACAGTTGATCACCAGATCCTGCTGAGAAGACTGAGGGATGAAGACTGTCTGGGTCTGTGATAAGTGGGTTTTCATCTTAGCTTTCTGGGCGCAGTTTTAGTGTATCTGTCAATCAAATGAGGTCTGAATCGGCAGATCTGTTGTGTGGAGTCCCTCAAGGTTCTGTTCTGGTTCACACGGTTCAGGACCAGAGGAGAGAAATCCTTCCATACTGTTGCTCCTAAGCTTTGGATTGATCTTCCTCTCTTTGCTCTTGATGGATCTACTGACTCCTTCAAGAAACATCTGTGTTTGATGATCTACTGACTCCTTCAAGAAACATCTGTGTTTGATGATCTACTGACTCCTTCAAGAAACATCTGTGTTTGATGATCTACTGACTCCTTCAAGAAACATCTGTGTTTGATGATCTACTGACTCCTTCAAGAAACATCTGTGTTTGATGATCTACTGACTCCTTTAAGAAACATCTGTGTTTGATGATCTACTGACTCCTTCAAGAAACATCTGTGTTTGATGATCTACTGACTCCTTCAAGAAACATCTGTGTTTGATGATCTACTGACTCCTTCAAGAAACATCTGTGTTTGATGATCTACTGACTCCTTCAAGAAACATGTGTGTTTGATGATCTACTGACTCCTTCAAGAAACATGTGTGTTTGATGATCTACTGACTCCTTCAAGAAACATGTGTGTTTGATGATCTACTGACTCCTTCAAGAAACATGTGTGTTTGATGATCTACTGACTCCTTCAAGAAACATCTGTGTTTGATGATCTACTGACTCCTTCAAGAAACATCTGTGTTTGATGATCTACTGACTCCTTCAAGAAACATCTGTGTGTTTGATGATCTACTGACTCCTTCAAGAAACATGTGTGTTTGATGATCTACTGACTCCTTCAAGAAACATCTGTGTTTGATGATCTACTGACTCCTTCAAGAAACATCTCTGTGTTTGATGATCTACTGACTCCTTCAAGAAACATCTGTGTTTGATGATCTACTGACTCCTTCAAGAAACATCTGTGTTTGATGATCTACTGACTCCTTCAAGAAACATCTGTGTTTGATGATCTACTGACTCCTTCAAGAAACATCTGTGTTTGATGATCTACTGACTCCTTCAAGAAACATCTCTGTGTTTGATGATCTACTGACTCCTTCAAGAAACATCTCTGTGTTTGATGATCTACTGACTCCTTCAAGAAACATCTGTGTTTGATGATCTACTGACTCCTTCAAGAAACATGTGTGTTTGATGATCTACTGACTCCTTCAAGAAACATCTGTGTTTGATGATCTACTGACTCCTTCAAGAAACATCTCTGTGTTTGATGATCTACTGACTCCTTCAAGAAACATCTGTGTTTGATGATCTACTGACTCCTTCAAGAAACATCTCTGTGTTTGATGATCTACTGACTCCTTCAAGAAACATGTGTGTTTGATGATCTACTGACTCCTTCAAGAAACATCTGTGTTTGATGATCTACTGACTCCTTCAAGAAACATCTGTGTTTGATGATCTACTGACTCCTTCAAGAAACATCTGTGTTTGATGATCTACTGACTCCTTCAAGAAACATGTGTGTTTGATGATCTACTGACTCCTTCAAGAAACATCTGTGTTTGATGATCTACTGACTCCTTCAAGAAACATCTCTGTGTTTGATGATCTACTGACTCCTTCAAGAAACATCTGTGTTTGATGATCTACTGACTCCTTCAAGAAACATCTGTGTTTGATGATCTACTGACTCCTTCAAGAAACATCTGTGTTTGATGATCTACTGACTCCTTCAAGAAACATCTGTGTTTGATGATCTACTGACTCCTTCAAGAAACATCTTAAGACGTTTCTATTTGTTCAGGCTTTTCCTTGATTTTCTGGAACTCCTGTGTTGTTCTCAGTATTATCTTGATCTTTAAAATATATACTTTATTGAGTATTGTTTTGATTGTTTAAGCGCTTTGTGACCCTGGTCTAGAAAAGCGCTATATAAATAATTGTTACTTACTTACTTACTATTTCTCTTTGAAATGCGATGGAAAGTAAAATGAATGATCTGATCAATGACATCATTGGGATCAATAAAGTATAAATGAACTATTTTACTGTTTAATCTTCAGGTAACTTCACTCACACGAGACTAAAAAATGAAATAATAATGTTTTTTCTAATTCTTGACAATCTATTGATTGATTAAGACGTTGCTTTGAGTCACACACGAAATCAATCAAATCCATTGAACAAAAAAACATGATTTAAACTATTTAAACATTAAAACAAAGTCAAGTTATAATTGTTTAAGAGTCGAAAGAAAGAGAAAGAATCGATGCAGAAACATCTGAGAACACGAGGAAAAACAAACTATTGTTTTAAATTCATTCTTGTTCTGATCCTGGAAGAGAAAAGCGATAAAAAATAATTCCAATATCTGGAAACATCTCTGGGAACAAACACAGATAAACACAGATCAACTCAGAATAAATGACGAGCTCAGATCCGTGAGAAACAAACGGTATCTTGAGCTGAGAAATAAATAACTTAAGTTGTTACTTTTGTTTCCCTCGGCGACGTCGAACGAATGTTCTTCCAGTTTCTGGGATGAAAACCTAACGATCGGCTCAGAGCGACAAAGACACTCGACGATCTCGTCAATATTTCTCTCCAACGATCCTCGTTCAAAATGATATTTAAACACAATGAGTTTGTGTTGTTAGCGTCAGGTGTGGAGACACAATGAGTTTGTGTTGTTAGCGTCAGGTGTGGAAACACAATGTGTTTGTGTTGTTAGCGTCAGGTGTGGAGACACAATGTGTTTGTGTTGTTAGCGTCAGGTGTGGAGACACAATGTGTTTGTGTTGTTAGCGTCAGGTGTGGAAACACAATGTGTTTGTGTTGTTAGCGTCAGGTGTGGAGACACAATGAGTTTGTGTTGTTAGCGTCAGGTGTGGAAACACAATGTGTTTGTGTTGTTAGCGTCAGGTGTGGAGACACAATGTGTTTGTGTTGTTAGCGTCAGGTGTGGAAACACAATGTGTTTATGTTGTTAGCGTCAGGTATGGAGACACAATGTGTTTGTGTTGTTAGCGTCAGGTGTGGAAACACAATGTGTTTGTGTTGTTAGCGTCAGGTGTGGAGACACAATGTGTTTGTGTTGTTAGCGTCAGGTGTGGAAACACAATGTGTTTGTGTTGTTAGCGTCAGGTGTGGAGACACAATGTGTTTGTGTTGTTAGCGTCAGGTGTGGAGACACAATGTGTTTGTGTTGTTAGCGTCAGGTGTGGAGACACAATGTGTTTGTGTTGTTAGCGTCAGGTGTGGAGACACAATGAGTTTGTGTTGTTAGCGTCAGGTGTGGAAACACAATGTGTTTGTGTTGTTAGCGTCAGGTGTGGAAACACAATGTGTTTGTGTTGTTAGCGTCAGGTGTGGAAACACAATGTGTTTGTGTTGTTAGCGTCAGGTGTGGAGACACAATGTGTTTGTGTTGTTAGCGTCAGGTGTGGAGACACAATGTGTTTGTGTTGTTAGCGTCAGGTGTGGAGACACAATGAGTTTGTGTTGTTAGCGTCAGGTGTGGAAACACAATGTGTTTGTGTTGTTAGCGTCAGGTGTGGAAACACAATGTGTTTGTGTTGTTAGCGTCAGGTGTGGAAACACAATGTGTTTGTGTTGTTAGCGTGTGTCTGTGTGTCTGTGTGTCTGTCTGTCTGTGTGTCTGTGTGTGTCTGTGTCTGTGTCTGTGTCTGTGTCTGTGTCTGTGTCTGTGTCTGTGTGTCTGTGTGTCTGTGTGTCTGTGTGTCTGTCTGTCTGTCTGTCTGTGTGTCCGTCTGTCTGTGTGTCTGTGTGTCTGTGTGTCTGTGTGTCTGTGTGTCTGTCTGTGTGTCTGTATGTGTGTCTGTGTGTCTGTGTGTCTGTGTGTCTGTGTGTCTGTGTGTCTGTGTGTCTGTGTGTCTGTCTATGTCTGTGTGTCTGTGTGTCTGTGTGTCTGTCTGTGTGTCTGTGTGTCTGTGTGTCTGTCTGTGTGACTGTCTGTCTGTGTGTCTGTGTGTCTGTGTGTCTGTGTGTCTGTGTGTCTGTGTGTCTGTCTGTGTGTCTGTGTCTGTGTGTCTGTGTCTGTGTCTGTGTGTCTGTCTGTGTGTCTGTGTCTGTGTGTCTGTGTGTCTGTGTGTCTGTGTGTCTGTGTGTCAGTGTGTCTGTGTGTCTGTGTGTCTGTGTGTCTGTGTGTCTGTGTGTCTGTGTGTCTATGTGTCAGTGTGTCTGTGTCTGTGTGTCTGTGTGTCTGTGTGTCTGTGTCTGTGTGTCTGTGTGTCAGTGTGTCTGTGTCTGTGTGTCTGTGTGTCTGTGTGTCTGTGTGTCTGTGTGTCTGTGTGTCTGTGTGTCTGTGTGTCTGTGTGTCTGTGTGTCTGTGTGTCTGTCTGTGTGACTGTCTGTCTGTGTGTCTGTGTGTCTGTGTGTCTGTGTGTCTGTCTGTGTGACTGTCTGTCTGTGTGTCTGTGTGTCTGTGTGTCTGTGTGTCTGTGTGTCTGTGTGTCTGTGTGTCTGTGTGTCAGTGTGTCTGTGTCTGTGTGTCTGTGTGTCTGTGTGTCTGTGTCTGTGTGTCTGTGTGTCAGTGTGTCTGTGTCTGTGTGTCTGTGTGTCTGTGTGTCTGTGTGTCTGTGTGTCTGTGTGTCTGTGTGTCTGTGTGTCTGTGTGTCTGTGTGTCTGTGTGTCTGTGTGTCTGTCTGTCTGTGTGTCTGTGTGTCTGTGTGTCTGTGTGTCTGTGTGTCTGTGTGTCTGTGTCTGTGTGTCTGTGTGTCTGTGTGTCTGTGTGTCTGTGTGTCTGTGTGTCTGTGTGTCTGTGTCTGTGTGTCTGTGTGTCTGTGTGTCTGTGTGTCTGTGTGTCTGTGTGTCTGTGTGTCTGTCTGTCTGTGTGTCTGTGTGTCTGTGTGTCTGTGTGTCTGTGTGTCAGTGTGTCTGTGTGTCTGTGTGTCTGTGTGTCTGTGTGTCAGTGTGTCTGTGTGTCTGTGTGTCTGTGTGTCTGTGTGTCTGTGTGTCTGTGTCTGTGTGTCTGTGTGTCTGTGTGTCTGTGTGTCTGTGTGTCTGTGTGTCTGTGTCTGTGTGTCTGTGTGTCTGTGTGTCTGTGTGTCTGTGTGTCTGTGTGTCTGTCTGTCTGTGTGTCTGTGTGTC
>NC_141829.1:1714747-1717247 GCF_982586985.1 Callionymus lyra
GAATCTTAATGTCTTCGTTTGTCTTCAAGAATCTTAATGTTTATCTTCAAGAATCTTAATGTCTTCGTTTGTCTTCAAGAATCTTAATGTCTTCGTTTGTCTTCAAGAATCTTAATGTCTTCGTTTGTCTTCAAGAATCTTAATGTCTTCGTTTATCTTCAAGAATCTTAATGTCTTCGTTTGTCTTCAAGAATCTTAATGTCTTCGTTTGTCTTCAAGAATCTTAATGTCTTCGTTTGTCTTCAAGAATCTTAATGTCTTCGTTTGTCTTCAAGAATCTTAATGTCTTCGTTTTTCTTCAAGAATCTTAATGTCTTCGTTTATCTTAAAGAATCTTAATGTCTTCGTTTGTCTTCAAGAATCTTAATGTCTTCGTTTGTCTTCAAGAATCTTAATGTCTTCGTTTGTCTTCAAGAATCTTAATGTCTTCGTTTGTCTTCAAGAATCTTAATGTCTTCGTTTGTCTTCAAGAATCTTAATGTCTTCGTTTGTCTTCAAGAATCTTAATCTCTTCGTTTGTCTTCAAGAATCTTTATGTCTTCGTTTGTCTTCAAGAATCTTAATGTCTTCGTTTGTCTTCAAGAATCTTAATGTTTATCTTCAAGAATCTTAATGTCTTCGTTTGTCTTCAAGAATCTTAATGTCTTCGTTTGTCTTCAAGAATCTTAATGTCTTCGTTTGTCTTCAAGAATCTTAATGTCTTCGTTTATCTTCAAGAATCTTAATGTCTTCGTTTGTCTTCAAGAATCTTAATGTCTTCGTTTGTCTTCAAGAATCTTAATGTCTTCGTTTGTCTTCAAGAATCTTAATGTCTTCGTTTGTCTTCAAGAATCTTAATGTCTTCGTTTGTCTTCAAGAATCTTAATCTCTTCGTTTGTCTTCAAGAATCTTAATGTCTTCGTTTGTCTTCAAGAATCTTTATGTCTTCGTTTGTCTTCAAGAATCTTAATGTCTTCGTTTGTCTTCAAGAATCTTAATGTCTTCGTTTGTCTTCAAGAATCCTGGACTCGAACGTTTGGATCTTTTCCTCTCGACTCTCGAGCCAAAGCGACAGAAGGCTCTGTTTTATTAAACTTTTAAACTATTAAACACGACGCACACGAGGCTCGCAGACACACAAACACACGACGCACACGAGGCTCGCAGACACACAAACACACGACGCACACGAGGCTCGCAGACACACAAACACACGACGCACACGAGGCTCGCAGACACACAAACACACGACGCACACGAGGCTCGCAGACACACAAACACACGACGCACACGAGGCTCGCAGACACACAAACACACGACGCACACGAGGATCGCAGACACACAAACACACTAGAAATGAATCTTTACAACGATTCACCTCATGTTTTTAAACACAAACAAACTAGAAACGAGACAAATTCGTTGAAGGGTTTTGACTTTTTTTTTAAAGATTTAATGTAAGTTAATGTGTTTGTTTCAGTCATTGATCACATGATCATTTATCAGTCGATTCATAAACATATGTTTGTATTTTTACACGACTTTGGATCATAAGACACAACATCACGAGATGAACGAGATAACTTATTATTATTATTATTATTATTATTATTATTATTATTATTATTATTATTATTATTATTGTTATTATTATTATTCATCAACACACTCTTCATCAACACACTCTTCATCAACACACTCTTCATCAACACACTCTTCATCAACACACTCTTCATCAACACACTGACGATGATGTTAAATCTACGAAACACATACGTTTATATTTTTAATCTGATTAATCATGATTATGGATCATTTCGAGAAAATGTAATTTATTTGATTCTATTCTGTGAAACCAGTTTTAAATTTTCCTTTCTTTTCCTTCCATTCTGAGAAACATCGACTGTGAATCAGAAGATTTATGTTTTGTCATTAGTGTTAAAATCCACCATTTTATTTCAGTGTCTTGGTATCATGTGGTTTTAAACATTAAACTTAAAATCTCTGACAAAACTGCTCATCAATGTTTCACTGAAGAAGTTCTTCTCAAGAAACCAAATGTTATTTCAAACCAAACCAGTGTTTCCTGGAGACTCACAGTGAGTCCAGAACCAGAACCTGCTGCCGACAACTGACCGATGACATCACTTCCTTTATCGACCGATGACATCACTTCCTGTATCGACCGATGACATCACTTCCTGTATTGACCGACGACATCACTTCCTGTATCGACCGATGACATCACTTCCTGTATCGACCGACGACATCACTTCCTGTATCGACCGATGACATCACTTCCTGTATCGACCGATGACATCACTTCCTGTATTGACCGACGACATCACTTCCTGTATCGACCGATGACATCACTTCCTGTATCGACCGATGACCTCACTTCCTGTATCGACCGTCGACATCACTTCCTGTATCGGCCGACGACATCACTTCCTGTATCGACCATCGACATCACTTCCTGTATCGACCGACGACATCACTTCCTGTATCGACCGACGACATC
>NC_141829.1:1727247-1744747 GCF_982586985.1 Callionymus lyra
TAACAACACGTGTGTAGCTTCAGTAACAACACGTGTGTAGCTTCAGTAACAACACGTGTGTAGCTTCAGTAACAACACATGTGTAGCTTCAGTAACAACACGTGTGTAGCTTCAGTAACAACACGTGTGTAGCTTCAGTAACAACACGTGTGTAGCTTCAGTAACAACACGTGTGTAGCTTCAGTAACAACACGTGTGTAGCTTCAGTAACAACACATGTGTAGCTACAGTAACAACACGTGTGTAGCTACAGTAACAACACGTGTGTAGCTTCAGTAACAACACGTGTGTAGCTTCAGTAACAACACGTGTGTAGCTTCAGTAACAACACGTGTGTAGCTTCAGTAACAACACGTGTGTAGCTTCAGTAACAACACGTGTGTAGCTTCAGTAACAACACGTGTGTAGCTTCAGTAACAACACGTGTGTAGCTTCAGTAACAACACGTGTGTAGCTACAGTAACAACACGTGTGTAGCTTCAGTAACAACACGTGTGTAGCTTCAGTAACAACACGTGTGTAGTTTCAGTAACAACACGTGTGTAGTTTCAGTAACAACACGTGTGTAGCTACAGTAACAACACGTGTGTAGCTTCAGTAACAACACGTGTGTAGCTTCATTAACAACACGTGTGTAGCTTCAGTAACAACACGTGTGTAGCTTCATTAACAACACGTGTGTAGCTTCAGTAACAACACGTGTGTAGCTTCATTAACAACACGTGTGTAGCTTCAGTAACAACACGTGTGTAGCTTCAGTAACAACACGTGTGTAGCTTCAGTAACAACACGTGTGTAGCTTCAGTAACAACACGTGTGTAGCTTCAGTATCAACACGTGTGTAGCTTCAGTAACAACACATGTGTAGCTTCAGTAACAACACGTGTGTAGCTTCATTAACAACACGTGTGTAGCTTCAGTAACAACACGTGTGTAGCTTCAGTAACAACACGTGTGTAGCTTCAGTAACAACACGTGTGTAGCTTTATTAACAACACGTGTGTAGCTTCAGTAACAACACGTGTGTAGCTTCAGTAACAACACGTGTGTAGCTTCAGTAACAACACGTGTGTAGCTTCAGTAACAACACGTGTGTAGCTTCAGTAACAACACGTGTGTAGCTTCAGTAACAACACGTGTGTAGCTTCAGTAACAACACGTGTGTAGCTTCATTAACAACACGTGTGTAGCTTCAGTAACAACACGTGTGTAGCTTCAGTAACAACACGTGTGTAGCTTCATTAACAACACGTGTGTAGCTTCAGTAACAACACGTGTGTAGCTTCAGTAACAACACGTGTGTAGCTTCAGTAACAACACGTGTGTAGCTTCAGTAACAACACGTGTGTAGCTTCAGTAACAACACGTGTGTAGCTTCAGTAACAACACGTGTGTAGCTTCAGTATCAACACGTGTGTAGCTTCAGTATCAACACGTGTGTAGCTTCAGTATCAACACGTGTGTAGCTTCAGTAACAACACGTGTGTAGCTTCAGTAACAACACGTGCGTAGCTTCAGTATCAACACGTGTGTAGCTTCAGTATCAACACGTGTGTAGCTTCAGTAACAACACGTGTGTAGCTTCAGTAACAACACGTGTGTAGCTTCAGTATCAACACGTGTGTAGCTTCAGTATCAACACGTGTGTAGCTTCAGTAACAACACGTGTGTAGCTTCAGTAACAACACGTGTGTAGCTTCAGTATCAACACGTGTGTAGCTTCAGTAACAACACGTGTGTAGCTTCAGTAACAACACGTGTGTAGCTTCAGTAACAACACGTGTGTAGCTTCAGTAACAACACGTGTGTAGCTACAGTAACAACACGTGTGTAGCTTCAGTAACAACACGTGTGTAGCTACAGTAACAACACGTGTGTAGCTTCAGTAACAACACGTGTGTAGCTTCAGTAACAACACGTGTGTAGCTTCAGTAACAACACGTGTGTAGCTTCAGTAACAACACGTGTGTAGCTTCAGTAACAACACGTGTGTAGCTACAGTAACAACACGTGTGTAGCTTCAGTAACAACACGTGTGTAGCTTCAGTAACAACACGTGTGTAGCTTCAGTAACAACACGTGTGTAGCTTCAGTAACAACACGTGTGTAGCTTCAGTAACAACACGTGTGTAGCTTCAGTAACAACACGTGTGTAGCTTCAGTAACAACACGTGTGTAGTTTCAGTAACAACACGTGTGTAGTTTCAGTAACAACACGTGTGTAGCTACAGTAACAACACGTGTGTAGCTTCAGTAACAACACGTGTGTAGCTTCATTAACAACACGTGTGTAGCTTCAGTAACAACACGTGTGTAGCTTCATTAACAACACGTGTGTAGCTTCAGTAACAACACGTGTGTAGCTTCATTAACAACACGTGTGTAGCTTCAGTAACAACACGTGTGTAGCTTCAGTAACAACACGTGTGTAGCTTCAGTAACAACACGTGTGTAGCTACAGTAACAACACGTGTGTAGCTTCAGTAACAACACGTGTGTAGCTTCAGTAACAACACGTGTGTAGCTTCAGTAACAACACGTGTGTAGCTTCAGTAACAACACGTGTGTAGCTTCAGTAACAACACGTGTGTAGCTTCAGTAACAACACGTGTGTAGCTTCAGTAACAACACGTGTGTAGCTTCAGTAACAATACGTGTGTAGCTTCAGTAACAACACGTGTGTAGCTTCAGTAACAACACGTGTGTAGCTTCAGTAACAACACGTGTGTAGCTTCAGTAACAACACGTGTGTAGCTTCAGTAACAACACGTGTGTAGCTTCAGTAACAACACGTGTGTAGCTTCAGTATCAACACGTGTGTAGCTTCAGTATCAACACGTGTGTAGCTTCAGTATCAACATGTGTGTAGCTTCAGTAACAACACGTGTGTAGCTTCAGTAACAACACGTGCGTAGCTTCAGTATCAACACGTGTGTAGCTTCAGTATCAACACGTGTGTAGCTTCAGTAACAACACGTGTGTAGCTTCAGTAACAACACGTGTGTAGCTTCAGTATCAACACGTGTGTAGCTTCAGTATCAACACGTGTGTAGCTTCAGTAACAACACGTGTGTAGCTTCAGTAACAACACGTGTGTAGCTTCAGTATCAACACGTGTGTAGCTTCAGTAACAACACGTGTGTAGCTTCAGTAACAACACGTGTGTAGCTTCAGTAACAACACGTGTGTAGCTTCAGTAACAACACGTGTGTAGCTACAGTAACAACACGTGTGTAGCTTCAGTAACAACACGTGTGTAGCTACAGTAACAACACGTGTGTAGCTTCAGTAACAACACGTGTGTAGCTTCAGTAACAACACGTGTGTAGCTTCAGTAACAACACGTGTGTAGCTTCAGTAACAACACGTGTGTAGCTTCAGTAACAACACGTGTGTAGCTACAGTAACAACACGTGTGTAGCTTCAGTAACAACACGTGTGTAGCTTCAGTAACAACACGTGTGTAGCTTCAGTAACAACACGTGTGTAGCTTCAGTAACAACACGTGTGTAGCTTCAGTAACAACACGTGTGTAGCTTCAGTAACAACACGTGTGTAGCTTCAGTAACAACACGTGTGTAGTTTCAGTAACAACACGTGTGTAGTTTCAGTAACAACACGTGTGTAGCTACAGTAACAACACGTGTGTAGCTTCAGTAACAACACGTGTGTAGCTTCATTAACAACACGTGTGTAGCTTCAGTAACAACACGTGTGTAGCTTCATTAACAACACGTGTGTAGCTTCAGTAACAACACGTGTGTAGCTTCATTAACAACACGTGTGTAGCTTCAGTAACAACACGTGTGTAGCTTCAGTAACAACACGTGTGTAGCTTCAGTAACAACACGTGTGTAGCTTCAGTAACAACACGTGTGTAGCTTCAGTATCAACACGTGTGTAGCTTCAGTAACAACACATGTGTAGCTTCAGTAACAACACGTGTGTAGCTTCATTAACAACACGTGTGTAGCTTCAGTAACAACACGTGTGTAGCTTCAGTAACAACACGTGTGTAGCTTCAGTAACAACACGTGTGTAGCTTCAGTAACAACACGTGTGTAGCTTCAGTAACAACACGTGTGTAGCTTTATTAACAACACGTGTGTAGCTTCAGTAACAACACGTGTGTAGCTTCAGTAACAACACGTGTGTAGCTTCAGTAACAACACGTGTGTAGCTTCAGTAACAACACGTGTGTAGCTTCAGTAACAACACGTGTGTAGCTTCAGTAACAACACGTGTGTAGCTTCAGTAACAACACGTGTGTAGCTTCAGTAACAACACGTGTGTAGCTTCATTAACAACACGTGTGTAGATTCAGTAACAACACGTGTGTAGCTTCAGTAACAACACGTGTGTAGCTTCATTAACAACACGTGTGTAGCTTCAGTAACAACACGTGTGTAGCTTCAGTAACAACACGTGTGTAGCTTCAGTAACAACACGTGTGTAGCTTCAGTAACAACACGTGTGTAGCTTCAGTAACAACACTTGTGTAGCTTCAGTATCAACACGTGTGTAGCTTCAGTATCAACACGTGTGTAGCTTCAGTATCAACACGTGTGTAGCTTCAGTAACAACACGTGTGTAGCTTCAGTAACAACACGTGTGTAGCTTCAGTATCAACACGTGTGTAGCTTCAGTATCAACACGTGTGTAGCTTCAGTAACAACACGTGTGTAGCTTCAGTAACAACACGTGTGTAGCTTCAGTATCAACACGTGTGTAGCTTCAGTATCAACACGTGTGTAGCTTCAGTAACAACACGTGTGTAGCTTCAGTAACAACACGTGTGTAGCTTCAGTATCAACACGTGTGTAGCTTCAGTAACAACACGTGTGTAGCTTCAGTAACAACACTTGTGTAGCTTCAGTAACAACACGTGTGTAGCTTCAGTAACAACACGTGTGTAGCTACAGTAACAACACGTGTGTAGCTTCAGTAACAACACGTGTGTAGCTACAGTAACAACACGTGTGTAGCTTCAGTAACAACACGTGTGTAGCTTCAGTAACAACACGTGTGTAGCTTCAGTAACAACACGTGTGTAGCTTCAGTAACAACACGTGTGTAGCTTCAGTAACAACACGTGTGTAGCTACAGTAACAACACGTGTGTAGCTTCAGTAACAACACGTGTGTAGCTTCAGTAACAACACGTGTGTAGCTTCAGTAACAACACGTGTGTAGCTTCAGTAACAACACGTGTGTAGCTTCAGTAACAACACGTGTGTAGCTTCAGTAACAACACGTGTGTAGCTTCAGTAACAACACGTGTGTAGCTTCAGTAACAACACGTGTGTAGCTTCAGTAACAACACGTGTGTAGCTACAGTAACAACACGTGTGTAGCTTCAGTAACAACACGTGTGTAGCTTCAGTAACAACACGTGTGTAGCTTCAGTAACAACACGTGTGTAGCTTCAGTAACAACACGTGTGTAGCTTCAGTAACAACACGTGTGTAGCTACAGTAACAACACGTGTGTAGCTTCAGTAACAACACGTGTGTAGCTTCAGTAACAACACGTGTGTAGCTACAGTAACAACACGTGTGTAGCTTCAGTAACAACACGTGTGTAGCTTCAGTAACAACACGTGTGTAGCTTCAGTAACAACACGTGTGTAGCTTCAGTAACAACACGTGTGTAGCTTCAGTAACAACACGTGTGTAGCTTCAGTAACAACACGTGTTTAGCTTCAGTAACAACACGTGTGTAGTTTCAGTAACAACACGTGTGTAGTTTCAGTAACAACACGTGTGTAGCTACAGTAACAACACGTGTGTAGCTTCAGTAACAACACGTGTGTAGCTTCATTAACAACACGTGTGTAGCTTCAGTAACAACACGTGTGTAGCTTCATTAACAACACGTGTGTAGCTTCAGTAACAACACGTGTGTAGCTTCATTAACAACACGTGTGTAGCTTCAGTAACAACACGTGTGTAGCTTCAGTAACAACACGTGTGTAGCTTCAGTAACAACACGTGTGTAGCTTCAGTAACAACACGTGTGTAGCTTCAGTATCAACACGTGTGTAGCTTCAGTAACAACACATGTGTAGCTTCAGTAACAACACGTGTGTAGCTTCATTAACAACACGTGTGTAGCTTCAGTAACAACACGTGTGTAGCTTCAGTAACAACACGTGTGTAGCTTCAGTAACAACACGTGTGTAGCTTCAGTAACAACACGTGTGTAGCTTTATTAACAACACGTGTGTAGCTTCAGTAACAACACGTGTGTAGCTTCAGTAACAACACGTGTGTAGCTTCAGTAACAACACGTGTGTAGCTTCAGTAACAACACGTGTGTAGCTTCAGTAACAACACGTGTGTAGCTTCAGTAACAACACGTGTGTAGCTTCAGTAACAACACGTGTGTAGCTTCAGTAACAACACGTGTGTAGCTTCAGTAACAACACGTGTGTAGCTTCATTAACAACACGTGTGTAGATTCAGTAACAACACGTGTGTAGCTTCAGTAACAACACGTGTGTAGCTACAGTAACAACACGTGTGTAGCTTCAGTAACAACACGTGTGTAGCTTCAGTAACAACACGTGTGTAGCTTCAGTAACAACACGTGTGTAGCTTCAGTAACAACACGTGTGTAGCTTCAGTAACAACACGTGTGTAGCTTCAGTAACAACACGTGTGTAGCTTCAGTAACAACACGTGTGTAGCTTCAGTAACAACACGTGTGTAGCTTCAGTAACAACACGTGTGTAGCTTCATTAACAACACGTGTGTAGATTCAGTAACAACACGTGTGTAGCTTCAGTAACAACACGTGTGTAGCTTCAGTAACAACACGTGTGTAGCTTCAGTAACAACACGTGTGTAGCTTCAGTAACAACACGTGTGTAGCTTCAGTAACAACACGTGTGTAGCTTCAGTAACAACACGTGTGTAGCTTCAGTAACAACACGTGTGTAGCTTCAGTAACAACACGTGTGTAGCTTCAGTAACAACACGTGTGTAGCTTCAGTAACAACACGTGTGTAGCTTCAGTAACAACACGTGTGTAGCTTCAGTAACAACACGTGTGTAGCTTCAGTAACAACACGTGTGTAGCTTCAGTAACAACACGTGTGTAGCTTCAGTAACAACACGTGTGTAGCTTCAGTAACAACACGTGTGTAGCTTCAGTAACAACACGTGTGTAGCTTCAGTAACAACACGTGTGTAGCTTCAGTAACAACATGTGTGTAGCTTCAGTAACAACACGTGTGTAGCTTCAGTAACAACACGTGTGTAGCTTCAGTAACAACATGTGTGTAGCTTCAGTAACAACACGTGTGTAGCTACAGTAACAACACGTGTGTAGCTTCAGTAACAACACGTGTGTAGCTACAGTAACAACACGTGTGTAGCTACAGTAACAACACGTGTGTAGCTACAGTAACAACACGTGTGTAGCTACAGTAACAACACGTGTGTAGCTACAGTAACAACACGTGTGTAGCTTCAGTAACAACACGTGTGTAGCTTCAGTAACAACACGTGTGTAGCTTCAGTAACAACACGTGTGTGTCGAGGTTCTCTTACGGTCGAAGCTTGTTTTCAAAGACGTGTTTGAAGAGAAACTAATTGAATGAGACGCTTCAGGTCAACGATCGACAAGAGAAGGCGTCCGAGAAATCAGCAGAGGATTGTGGGAAATTGATCGGCGTCGGTGTGTGAGGCAGGATTGTCATCAAGGTGTAAACAAAGTGTGCGACTGTCGGCAGACGTGAAGTGAAAGCGTCCGTGACGCTCAGAGCAAACAAATGAGATCATTATGAGAACTAATGTGTCTCAGGTGTCGTTCAATGATTATTGATCACTTCACGACTTCATTGATCACATGATGATCACGACTCGTCAAGAAGTCACTAAACTACTGTCGTGACATCAGAAGAAACGACTTCATCTCATCTCAACAACTACGCTGGATCTTCACCTGAGCAGGTAAACCCGTCGGCGCTGTATTACTCGACGATGATTGGACCAAAGATTCGTGGTCATGTGACATCAAAGCTGTCACGACAGTTTTAACTCGACGAACAGAGATTCTTGTGAGAAGTATTTCTGTGTCTTTAAATTGAACATTTCTATGTTAAAACTTTACATTTATTTATTTTTTTAAATGTCTACAATATTTATAAAATATTTATAAAATATTTTTACAATATTTTTAAAATATTTCTAAAATATTTCTAATTTTTTTTTTTACAATATTTATAAGATATTTCTTAAATATTTCTACAGGTATTTTTTTTTAATTTATTTCTACAATATCTTAACAGATATTTTACCCAGATATTTTTACATATATTTTTACTTATATTTCTACAGATATTTTCACAGATATTTTTAAAGATATTTCCACAATATTTCTACAGCTATTTGTACGGATATTTTTACAGATAAATCTACAATATTTCTACAGATATTTTCACGCATATTTCTACAATATTACTACGGATATTTTTACAGATATTTTTACAGATATTTCTACAATATTTGTACAATATTTTCACGCATATTTCTACAATATTACTACAGATATTTCTACAGATATTTTACAGATATTTCTACAATATATCTACAGATATTTCTACAAATATTTGTACAGACATTTCTACAATATTTGTATAATATTTTAACGCATATTTCTACAATATTACTACAGATATTTCTAGAGATATTTTACAGATATTTCTACAAATATTTGTACAGACATTTCTACAATATTTATACAATATTTCTAAAATATTTCTTAAATATTTCTATAGATATCTTCACACACATTTCTACAATATTGATACAGATATTTCTACAGATATTTTTACAGATATTTTTACAGATATTTTTACAGATATTTCTACAACATTTCTAAATATTTTTCTACAGATATTTTTAGAGATATTTCTGCAATATTTCTACAGATTTTTCTAAAGATGTTTTTACAGATATTTCTACAATATTTCTACAGATATTTTCCCGCATATTTTCAAACATACTTCTACAATATTACAACAGATATTTCTACAGACATTTGTAGAGACATTACTACAATATTTCTACAGATATTTCTACAGATATTTTTACACATTTTTCTACAGATATTTCTACAGATATTTCTACAGATATTTCTACAATATTTCTACAGATTTTTCTACAGATATTTTTACAGATATTTCTGCAATATTTCTACAGATATATTCACACATATTTGTACAATATTTCTACAGATCTTTCTACAGATATTGTTATATACAGTGCCTTGCGAAAGTATTCGGCCCCTTGAATCTTTCAACATTTCGCCACATTTCAGGCTTCAAACATAAAGATATAAAATTTAAATTTTTTGTCATGAATCAACAACAAGTGACACAATCGTGAAGTGGAACGAAATTTATTGGATAATTTAAACTTTTTTAACAAATAAAAAACTGAAAAGTGGGGCGTGCAATATTATTCGGCTCCCTTGCGCTAATACTCGCCACCTTTTGCTGCAATTCCAGCGTCAAGTCTCTTGAGGTATGTCTCTATCAGTTTTGCACATCGAGAGACTGGAATTCTTGCCCATTCTTCCTTCAAAACAGCTGGAGCTCAGTGAGGTTGGATGGAGAGCGTTTGTGAACAACAGTCTTCAGCTCTTTCCACAGATTCTCCATTGGATTCAGGTCTGGACTTTGACTTGGCCATTCTAACACCTGGATACGTCTATTGGTGAACCATTCCATTGTAGATTTGTCTTTATGTTTTGGATCATTGTCCTGTTGGAAGATAAATCTCCGTCCCAGTCTCAGGTCTTTTGCAGACTCCAACAGGTTTTCTTCCAGAATGGTCCTGTATTTGGCTCCATCCATCTTCCCATCAATTGTAGCCATCTTCCCTGCTGAAGAAAAGCAGGCCCAAACCATGATGCTGCCACCACCATGTTTGACAGTGTTGATGGTGTGTTCAGGGTGATGAGCTGTGTTGCTTTTACGCCAAACATATCGTTTTGCATTGTGGCCAAAAAGTTTGATTTTGGTTTCATCTGACCAGAGCACCTTCTTCCACATGTGTGGTGTGTCTCCCAGGTGGCTTGTGGCAAACTTTAAACAAGACTTTTTATGGATATCTTTGAGAAATGGCTTTCTTCTTGCCACTCTTCCATAAAGGCCAGATGTGTGCAGAGCACGACTGATTGTTGTCCTATGGACAGACTCTCCCACCTCAGCTGGAGTTATCTGCAGTTCATCCAGAGTGATCATGGACCTCTTGGCTGCATCTCTGATCAGTCTTCTCCTTGTTTGAGATGAAAGTTTGGAGGGACGGCGGGTCTTGGTAGATTTGCAGTGGTCTGATACTCCTTCCATTTCAATAGAATTGCTTGCACAGTGCTCCTTGAGATGTTTAAAGCTTGGGAAATCTTTTTGTATCCAAATCCGGCTTTAAACTTCTCCACAACAGTATCTCGGACCTGCCTGGTGTGTTGCTTTGTCTTCATGGTTCTCTCTGCGCTTTAAACAGAACCCTGAGACTATCAAAGAGCAGGTGCATTTATACAGAGACTTGATTACACACAAGTGCATTCTATTGATCATCATCAGTCATTTAGGACAACATTGGATCATTCAAAGATCCTCACTGAACTTCTGGAGTGAGTTTGCTGCACTGAAAGTAAAGGAGCGAATAATATTACACTTTTCAGTTTTTTATTTGTTAAAAAAGTTTAAATGATCCAATAAATTTCGTTCCACTTCACGATTGTGTCACTTGTTGTTGATTCATGACAAAAAATTAAAATTTTATATCTTTATGTTTGAAGCCTGAAATGTGGCGAAATGTTGAAAGATTCAAGGGGGCCGAATACTTTCACAAGGCACTGTATATTTCTACAATATCTCTACAATATTCCACACTATTTCTACAATATTTCTACATGTATTTTCAGGCATATTTTCACACATATTTCTTCAATATTACTACAGATATTTCTACAGATATTTCTACAAATATTTGTACAGACATTTCTACAAATATTTGTACAGACATTTCTACAAATATTTGTAAAATATTTGTAAAATATTTCTGAAATATTTTTACAGATATTTCTACAATATTTTACAATATATTTTTACAGATATGTGTACAATAATTGTACAATAATTGTACAATATTTCTACAGATATGTTTACAGATATTTCTACAATATTTGTACAAAATTTGTAAAAATATTTTACAGTTATTTCTACAATATTTCTACAGATATTTCTAAATCATCATCATCATCTTCATCTTCATCTTCATCTTAATGATGATGATGAAGATGAAGATGAAGATGTCATGTTTATCTCGTCATGTTTGATATTAAAAACAGTAAATAAACTCCTGGATGAGAAAGTATTTCTAACATGTATTAACAAGTATTAACAAGTATTATCATGTATTATCATGTATTATCATGTATTATCAAGTATTAACAAGTATTATCATGTATTATCATGTATTATCAAGTATTAACAAGTATTATCATGTATTATCATGTATTATCATGTATTATCAAGTATTAACAAGTATTATCATGTATTATCATGTATTATCAAGTATTAACAAGTATTAACAAGTATTATCATGTATTATCATGTATTATCATGTATTAACAAGTATTAACAAGTATTATCATGTATTATCATGTATTATCAAGTATTAACAAGTATTATCATGTATTATCATGTATTATCATGTATTATCAAGTATTTACAAGTATTATCATGTATTATCATGTATTATCATGTATTAACAAGTATTAACAAGTATTAACAAGTATTAACAAGTATTATCATGTATTATCATGTATTATCATGTATTATCAAGTATTAACAAGTATTATCATGTATTATCATGTATTATCAAGTATTAACAAGTATTAACAAGTATTATCATGTATTATCATGTATTATCAAGTATTATCAAGTATTAACAAGTATTAACAAGTATTATCATGTATTATCATGTATTATCAAGTATTAACAAGTATTAACAAGTATTATCATGTATTATCATGTATTATCAAGTATTAACAAGTATTAACAAGTATTATCATGTATTACTTCCAAACACTGACATCAATATGGAGAATAAAACAGCAGAAATAATTGTCTCATAAAACACGTTTGTTTTTCTCGTCATACGTTGGAACCGAAGACAGATTTTAGATGAAAATCAAGTCGAGCTGAGATTGAATCTGTTTCTGTGAAGAACTTGAATTAACACTGAATTCATTTAAATCGTTTCTTCTTAAAAGTGGATGAAACTACATTTCTTTTAAAGATGTGTTTCCTGAGGATCTGAAGTCCAGATGGACCTTCAGGACGACGATGTTGGTTCTATTGTGTTCCACACGAGAAAATCCCGTTTTGTTCCAGATTTCTGCTTCAAAACGTGAAACTGTGACGTCATCTGTGAAACTAGATCAAACCTTCCATGACGAAGATTCAAGAGGTTTTTAAATCAAGTCTCCAGAGAAGCAACGACACGATAAATCGTTCAAATATCAACGGAAACCTTCGTTCGACGCCGAATCAGATCCTTGTCGACACTAAATCCTGAGATGAGACTGACTCACGCAAAGCATCATGGGAATTGTTGACGCGTCTCTTTCAAGGAGCAGCAGATCCAGGATCATCTGGTTCTGGTTCTGACGTCCAAGTACTTGGATGAAAGTCGACTGGACTTGGTTTTACTTTCTAATGAAAATCTAAAACTATTTAAATAAAAATAATAATAATAATATCCATGTTGACGGTTATTTTATTTATTTTCACTGATTTAATTTCACAATGACCTCCTTGGCAGATGAATGCACGTCTCAGTGCTTTCCTGGTAAATATTAAAGAAACTAAAATTTAGAAAAATCATTTTAAACTGAAAACATATTAGAAACAAAATAAATGTAATTTATAATATTACTTAAGCAATAATTACACATGTATTACAACTATCAAGTATAGATGTTGAATATAATGTGTGAGACTGAAGAAGCGTCTTGTGCTGACTAACATCAGAGTAATATCATAAATAATATTGTAATATTGTTCATCACACCTGCCACTATCAAACATCAGAGTAATATCATAAATAATATTGTAATATTGTTCATCACACCTGACACCATCAAACATCAGAGTAATATCATAAATAATATTGTAATATTGTTCATCACACCTGACACCATCAAACATCAGAGTAATATCATAAATAATATTGTAATATTGTTCATCACACCTGACACCATCAAACATCAGAGTAATATCATAAATAATATTGTAATATTGTTCATCACACCTGACACCATCAAACATCAGAGTAATATCATAAATAATATGGTAATATTGTTCATCACACCTGACACCATCAAACATCAGAGTAATATCATAAATAATATTGTTCATCACACCTGACACCATCAAACATCAGAGTAATATCATAAATAATATTGTTCATGACACCTGACACCATCAAACATCAGAGTAATATCATAAATAATATGGCAATATTGTTCATGACACCTGACACCATCAAACATCAGAGTAATATCATAAATAATATTGTAATATTGTTCATGACACCTGACACCATCAAACATCAGAGTAATATCATAAATAATATTGTAATATTGTTCATCACACCTGACACCATCAAACATCAGAGTAATATCATAAATAATATTGTTCATGACACCTGACACCATCAAACATCAGAGTAATATCATAAATAATATGGTTATATTGTTCATGACACCTGACACCATCAAACATCAGAGTAATATCATAAATAATATTGTAATATTGTTCATGACACCTGACACCATCAAACATCAGAGTAATATCATAAATAATATTGTAATATTGTTCATCACACCTGACACCATCAAACATCAGAGTAATATCATAAATAATATTGTTCATGACACCTGACACCATCAAATACAGAGTAATATCATAAATAATATTGCTCATGACACCTGACACCATCAAACATCAGAGTAATATCATAAATACTATTGTAATATTGTTCATCACACCTGACACCATCAAACATCAGAGTAATATCATAAATAATTTTGTTCATCACACCTGACACCATCAAACATCAGAGTAATATCATAAATAATATTGTAATATTGTTCATCACACCTGACACCATCAAACATCAGAGTAATATCATAAATAATATTGTAATATTGTTCATCACACCTGACACCATCAAACATCAGAGTAATATCATAAATAATATGGTAATATTGTTCATCACACCTGACACCATCAAACATCAGAGTAATATCATAAATAATATTGTTCATCACACCTGACACCATCAAACATCAGAGTAATATCATAAATAATATTGTTCATGACACATGACACCATCAAACATCAGAGTAATATCATAAATAATATGGTAATATTGTTCATGACACCTGACACCATCAAACATCAGAGTAATATCAAAAATAATATGGTAATATTGTTCATGACACCTGACACCATCAAACATCAGAGTAATATCATAAATAATATTGTAATATTGTTCATGACACCTGACACCATCAAACATCAGAGTAATATCATAAATAATATTGTAATATTGTTCATCACACCTGACACCATCAAACATCAGAGTAATATCATAAATAATATTGTTCATGACACCTGACACCATCAAACATCAGAGTAATATCATAAATAATATTGCTCATGACACCTGACACCATCAAACATCAGAGTAATATCATAAATACTATTGTAATATTGTTCATCACACCTGACACCATCAAACATCAGATTAATATCATAAATAATTTTGTTCATCACACCTGACACCATCAAACATCAGAGTAATATCATAAATAATATTGTAATATTGTTCATCACACCTGACACCATCAAACATCAGAGTAATATCATAAATAATATTGTAATATTGTTCATCACACCTGACACCATCAAACATCAGAGTAATATCATAAATAATTTTGTTCATCACACCTGACACCATCAAACATCAGAGTAATATCATAAATAATATTGCTCATGACACCATCAAACATCAGAGTACTATCATAAATAATATTGCTCATGACACCTGACACCATCAAACATCAGAGTAATATCATAAATAATATTGCTCATCACACCTGACACCACCAAACATCAGAGTAATATCATAAATAATATTGCTCATCAAACCTGATACCATCAAACATCAGAGTAATATCATAAATAATATTGCTCCTCACACCTGACACCACCAAACATCAGAGTAATATCATAAATAATATTTCTCATCACACCTGACACCATCAAACATCAGAGTAATATCATAAATAATATTGCTCATGACACCTGACACCATCAAACATCAGAGTAATATCATAAATAATAAATAATATTGTTCATGAATAATAATATCAATAATATCATAATATCATAAATAATATTGCTCATGACACCTGACACCATCAAACATCAGAGTAATATCATAAATAATAAATAATATTGTTCATGAATAATAATATCAATAATATCATAATATCATAAATAATATTGCTCATGACACCTGACACCATCAAACATCAGAGTAATATCATAAATAATAAATAATATTGTTCATGAATAATAATATCAATAATATCATAATATCATAAATAATATTGCTCATCACACCTGACACCATCAAACATCAGAGTACTATCATAAATAATATTGCTCATGACACCTGACACCATCAAACATCAGAGTACTATCATAAATAATATTGCTCATGACACCTGACACCATCAAAATCAGAGTACTATCATAAATAATATTGCTCATGACACCTGACACCATCAAACATCAGAGTACTATCATAAATAATATTGCTCATGACACCTGACACCATCAAACATCAGAGTAATATCATAAATAATATTGCTGATGACACCTGACACCATCAAACATCAGAGTAATATCATAAATAATATTGTTCATCACACCTGACACCATCAAACATCAGAGTAATATCATAAATAATATTGCTGATGACACCTGACACCATCAAACATCAGAGTACTATCATAAATAATATTGCTCATGACACCTGACACCATCAAACATCAGAGTACTATCATAAATAATATTGCTCATGACACCTGACACCATCAAACATCAGAGTAATATCATAAATAATATTGCTCATGACACCTGACACCATCAAACATCAGAGTAATATCATAAATAATATTGCTCATCACACCTGACACCATCAAACATCAGAGTACTATCATAAATAATATTGCTCATGACACCTGACACCATCAAACATCAGAGTACTATCATAAATAATATTGCTCATGACACCTGACACCATCAAACATCAGAGTAATATCATAAATAATATTGCTCATCACACCTGACACCATCAAACATCAGAGTAATATCATAAATAATATTGTTCATCACACCTGACACCATCAAACATCAGAGTAATATCATAAATAATATTGCTCATCACACCTGACACCATCAAACATCAGAGTAATATCATAAATAATATTGCTCATGACACCATCAAACATCAGAGTACTATCATAAATAATATTGCTCATCACACCTGACACCATCAAACATCAGAGTAATATCATAAATAATATTGCTCATGACACCATCAAACATCAGAGTACTATCATAAATAATATTGCTCATGACACCTGACACCATCAAACATCAGAGTAATATCATAAATAATATTGCTCATGACACCTGACACCATCAAACATCAGAGTACTATCATAAATAATATTGCTCATGACACCATCAAACATCAGAGTAATATCATAAATAGTATTGCTCATGACACCATCAAACATCAGAGTAATATCATAAATAATATTGCTCATGACACCATCAAACATCAGAGTAATATCATAAATAATATTGCTCATGACACCATCAAACATCAGAGTAATATCATAAATAATATTGCTCATGACACCATCAAACATCAGAGTACTATCATAAATAATATTGCTCATGACACCATCAAACATCAGAGTACTATCATAAATTATATTGCTCATGACCCCATCAAACATCAGAGAACTATCATAAATAATATTGCTCATGACACCATCAAACATCAGAGAACTATCATAAATAATATTGCTCATGACACCATCAAACATCAGAGAACTATCATAAATAATATTGCTCATGACACCATCAAACATCAGAGTACTATCATAAATAATATTGCTCATGACACCATCAAACATCAGAATACTATCATAAATAATATTGCTCATGACACCATCAAACATCAGAATACTATCATAAATAATATTGCTCATGACACCATCAAACATCAGAGTACTATCATAAATAATATTGCTCATGACACCATCAAACATCAGAGTACTATCATAAATAATATTGCTCATGACACCATCAAACATCAGAGTACTATCATAAATAATAT
>NC_141829.1:1749747-1752247 GCF_982586985.1 Callionymus lyra
TTCAACATTTATTCTTAACTTTAATTCATCATTTATTCTTAACTTTCATTCAACATTTATTCTTAACTTTGATTCATAATTTATTCTTAACTTTAATTCAACATTTATTCTTAACTTTGATTCAACATTTATTCTTAACTTTGATTCATAATTTATTCTTACCTTTAATTCAACATTTATTCTTAACTTTGATTCAACATTAATTCTTAACTTTGATTCAACATTTATTCTTACCTTTAATTCAACATTTATTCTTAATTTTGATTCAACATTTATTCTTAACTTTGATTCAACATTTATTCTTAACTTTAATTCAACATTTATTCTTAACTTTGATTCAACATTTATTCTTAACTTTAATTCAACATTTATTCTTAACTTTGATTCAACATTTATTCTTTACTTTAATTCAACATTTATTCTTAACTTTAATTCATCATTTATTCTTAACTTTCATTCAACATTTATTCTTAACTTTCATTCATAATTTATTCTTAACTTTAATTCAACATTTATTCTTAACTTTGATTCAACATTTATTCTTAACTTTGATTCATAATTTATTCTTAACTTTAATTCAACATTTATTCTTAACTTTGATTCAACATTTATTCTTAACTTTGATTCATAATTTATTCTTACCTTTAATTCAACATTTATTCTTAACTTTGATTCAACATTAATTCTTAACTTTGATTCAACATTTATTCTTACCTTTAATTCAACATTTATTCTTAATTTTGATTCAACATTTATTCTTAACTTTGATTCAACATTTATTCTTAACTTTAATTCAACATTTATTCTTAACTTTGATTCAACATTTATTCTTAACTTTAATTCAACATTTATTCTTAACTTTGATTCAACATTTATTCTTTACTTTAATTCAACATTTATTCTTAACTTTAATTCAGCATTTATTCTTAACTTTGATTCAACATTTATTCTTAACTTTAATTCATCATTTATTCTTAACTTTAATTCAACATTTATTCTTAACTTTAATTCAACATTTATTCTTAACTTTAATTCAACATTCATTCTTAACTTTGATTCAACATTTATTCTTAACTTTGATTCAACATTTATTCTTAACTTTAATTCAACATTTATTCTTAACTTTAATTCAACATTTATTCTTAACTTTGATTCAACATTTATTCATAACTTTAATTCAACATTTATTCTTAACTTTAATTCAACATTTATTCTTAACTTTAATTCAACATTTATTCTTAACTTTGATTCAACATTTATTCATAACTTTAATTCAACATTTATTCTTAACTTTAATTCAACATTTATTCTTAACTTTGATTCAACATTTATTCTTAACTTTGATTCAACATTTATTCTGAACTTTAATTCATCATTTATTCTTAACTTTAATTCAACATTTATTCTTAACTTTGATTCAACATTTATTCTTAACTTTAATTCATCATTTATTCTTAACTTTGATACAACATTTATTCTTAACTTTAATTCAACATTTATTCTTAACTTTAATTCAACATTTATTCTTAACTTTCATTCAACATTTATTCTTAACTTTAATTCATCATTTATTCTTAACTTTAATTCAACATTTATTCTTAACTTTCATTCAACATTTATTCTTAACTTTAATTAATCATTTATTCTTAACTTTCATTCAACATTTATTCTTAACTTTCATTCAACATTTATTCTTAACTTTAATTCAACATTTATTCTTAACTTTAATTCAACATTTATTCTTAACTTTCATTCATCATTTATTCTTAACTTTAATTCAACATTTATTCTTAACTTTCATTCAACATTTATTCTTAACTTTAATTCATCATTTATTCTTAACTTTGATTCAACATTTATTCTTAACTTTAATTCAACATTTATTCTTAACTTTAATTCATCATTTATTCTTAACTTTGATTCAACATTTATTCTTAACTTTAATTCAACATTTATTCTTAACTTTCATTCAACATTTATTCTTAACTTTAATTAATCATTTATTCTTAACTTTAATTCAACATTTATTCCTAACTTTAATTAATCATTTATTCTTAACTTTGATTCAACATTTATTCTTAACTTTGATTCATCATTTATTCTTAACTTTAATTCAACATTTATTCTTAACTTTAATTCATCATTTATTCTTAACTTTAATTCAACATTTATTCTTAACTTTGATTCAACATTTATTCTTAACTTTGATTCATAATTTATTCTTACCTTTAATTCAACATTTATTCTTAACTTTGATTCAACATTTATTCTTAACTTTGATTCAACATTTATTCTTACCTTTAATTCAACATTTATTCTTAACTTTGATTCAACATTTATTCTTAACTTTGATTCAACATTTATTCTTAACTTTAATTCAACATTTATTCTTAACTTTGATTCAACATTTATTCTTTACTTTAATTCAACATTTATTCTTAACTTTAATTCAACATTTATTCTTAACTTTAATTCAGCATTTATTCTTAACTTTCATTCA
>NC_141829.1:1757247-1764747 GCF_982586985.1 Callionymus lyra
CACTCCTTCATCACTCCTTCATCACTCCTTCATTACTCCTTCATTACTCCTTTATTACTCCTTCATTACTCCTTCATCACTCCTTCATTACTCCTTCATCACTCCTTCATTACTCCTTCATTACTCCTTCATTACTCCTTCATTACTCCTTCATCACTCCTTCATTACTCCTTCATCACTCCTTCATTACTCCTTCATTACTCCTTCATTACTCCTTCAACACTCCTTCATTACTCTTTCATTACTCCTTCATTACTCCTTCATTACTCCTTCATCACTCCTTTATTACTCCTTCATTACTCCTTCATCACTCCTTCATTACTCCTTCATCACTCCTTCATTACTCCTTCATTACTCCTTCATTACTCCTTCAACACTCCTTCATTACTCTTTCATTACTCCTTCATTACTCCTTCATTACTCCTTCATCACTCCTTCATCTCTCCTTCATCACTCGTTCATTACTCCTTCATCGCTCCTTCATCACTCCTTCATTACTCCTTCATCACTCCTTCATTACACCTTCATCACTCCTTTATTACTCCTACATTACTCCTTCATTACTCCTTCATCACTCCTTCATTACTCTTTCATTACTCCTTCATTACTCCTTCATCACTCCTTCATTACTCCTTCATTACTCCTTCATCACTCCTTCATCACTCCTTCATTACTCCTTCATCACTCCTTCATCACTCCTTCATAAACTCGTCAGTTTTATTTAATAATTAAATGGTTTATTTGAATCTTCTGCATTGAGTTGACGTCAAAGTCTTCACTACAGAGACGTAAACAAAAGCCGAACTTGAATCGACAGTAACTTTAATACAATAATATGAGAATATATATATATATATATATATATATATATATATATATATATATACTGTACATGTTTCCTTATTTATCAAGTTAAATGTTTTAATGTTATATCGCCACTTTTATTTTACTAATAACTATTGTAGTATTAACATTATTTAAACTATATTTTATTTATCTCATTTATTTATTTTATTTTTATATTCAATGTTTAATTTTTATCCAAACACTTCCTGTGTTTTTTATTTTACAACTGTTTGAAAACTGTAAATAGATGTTTTTTGATTTATTTCAGTTTTTATTTACTTCATTTTCTCTACGTTCTACTGAGTAAAAGGTTTATTATAGAAAACCAATGAAAAACAAAGAACTTTAGACTTTAACTTTAAAGTGCATTGATCTATAAATAATAATAATATATAATAATAACAATCTTAAATATATATTTATAATACTATCATTATATTGACGTGATCAAGTGAAAAACAACAATAGTTTTGCTTCAGTGTCAGGAAAAGTTTCTGATTATTGTTCGTCAAACTTGTTGCTCGTGGGGGACGGACGTGAGGTCACATGGTGAGGTCACATGGTGAGGTCACATGGTGAGGTCACATGGTGAGGTCACTGGTGAGGTCACTGGTGAGGTCACTGGTGAGGTCACATGGTGAGGTCACATGGTGAGGTCACATGGTGAGGTCACTGGTGAGGTCACTGGTGAGGTCACTGGTGAGGTCAAAGGGCCACACTCTGGCCCTCAGACCCCTTTAAGAAAATAAAACTAAAATCAAAAATCAAGGTGAAACTCTAACTGGAGAATCTCTGGAGAATCGTGGTATCATCGGCGTATAAAGACGTTTGGGAGTTTCCTGCGAGACCAGAACCAGCGTCTGGGGCGTCGCACTCGCAGCTTCGTGACCAGAGCCAGAATCGAGGTTCTGACTCTAATCCAAGACGACTGTCACGGTTCATGCAAGAATCATGTGGATCATCAAATGGGAGTAAGAACCCGAGCCGGGCCTCACGGGACTGTCCTGAATATTTCATGTAATGGAGGCTCTCGCCGTGAAACACTCAACGCTTCAGGATCGCGTGCAAATATTGACTGCGCTGCTCGAGGGTCGGGGGCCGGAGGAGGCCGACGCCGCCGCCGGGCCTGAGCGAGCTTCGTAAATAATCCTGATCACATGTGACATCGGGGGGGGGGGGGGTCTGCAGACAGACCAGTGCAGGGACGGGGGGCTTTGGTGCTACGATGCATATGAATCGACAAATGTGTGTTTTGGCTGCTGAGATTAGACTCGATTGTGTTGAGGTTAGACTCGATTGTGCGTCTGAAGAAACATCACAACACAATTGACTGAGCGGGGGAGGGGGGGGGGGGCAGTTAGCCATTAGCTTCAATTAGCTTCAGTTGAAGTTAAGACGTGTCGAATCATTTCAAACGTGACGATGCAAAGGTCAAGAGCGTACGATCGAGTAAAGGTCAGATCTGTGATTTACATTTAAATATATTAATTATATTAGTTTGTATTTAGTCACTTTCTGAAACAGAACCATTGAAGTATGTTAATGTCATCACGAGAAAACTTATCATGACACTTATGATAACACTTATGATGTTAAAACTTATGATGATAACACTTAAAAACACTTCTTCAATAACAAACAAATCTTTAAGTAGTGCTTTTTTTAGTGATTGTTTTTAAGCATAGAATATTTTTTTAATAATTGAATTCAATAATTTTATAATGAAAGAATGATCGGGACAGTTTTTTTTTAAATAAAACTATTTTCATTTTTTTTTTAAATTTTTATTTACACATAGAGTTTGATATTCTAGTTCCAATTATCTAAACATACATTTTATAAATTCCATATTTTTTCATTTACAGTCTTTTAATTTATATACAGTATAAAATGTTGGTATAATAGTCACCAGACAATACTGACTGAGCACAGAGCTAATGGATCAAACTTCCAGCCAATCATGTGACGTTCAGATGATCACATGACTATTACATTTCCTAAATTCAATGATTTAATAAAAAAGCGATTTAACCTTTGATTCATTTATTCAACAAAACAATTCAATGTTTAAAAATGTTTCAATAAATATATTTTAATCGATGACGTCTTGTTGACGACCTTGGGAGCCAGACGTGATGTTCTAGTAATGTTCTAGTAATGTTCTAGTAATGTTCTAGTAATGTTCTAGTAATGCTCTAGTAATGCTCTAGTAATGTTCTAGTAATGTTCTAGTAATGCTCTAGTAATGTTCTAGTAATGTTCTAGTAATGTTCTAGTAATGTTCTAGTAATGTTCTAGTAATGCTCTAGTAATGTTCTAGTAATGTTCTAGTAATGCTCTAGTAATGTTCTAGTAATGTTCTAGTAATGTTCTAGTAATGTTCTAGTAATGTTCTAGTAATGTTCTAGTAATGTTCTAGTAATGCTCTAGTAATGTTCTAGTAATGTTCTAGTAATGTTCTAGTAATGTTCTAGTAATGCTCTAGTAATGCTCTAGTAATGTTCTAGTAATGTTCTAGTAATGCTCTAGTAATGCTCTAGTAATGCTCTAGTAATGTTCTAGTAATGCTCTAGTAATGCTCTAGTAATGCTCTAGTAATGTTCTAGTAATGTTCTAGTAATGTTCTAGTAATGTTCTAGTAATGTTCTAGTAATGCTCTAGTAATGCTCTAGTAATGTTCTAGTAATGTTCTGGTAATGCTCTAGTAATGCTCTAGTAATGTTCTAGTAATGTTCTAGTAATGCTCTAGTAATGTTCTAGTAATGTTCTAGTAATGTTCTAGTAATGTTCTAGTAATGTTCTGGTAATGCTCTAGTAATGCTCTAGTAATGTTCTAGTAATGTTCTAGTAATGCTCTAGTAATGCTCTAGTAATGTTCTAGTAATGTTCTAGTAATGTTCTAGTAATGTTCTAGTAATGCTCTAGTAATGCTCTAGTAATGCTCTAGTAATGCTCTAGTAATGTTCTAGTAATGCTCTAGTAATGCTCTAGTAATGCTCTAGTAATGTTCTAGTAATGTTCTAGTAATGTTCTAGTAATGTTCTAGTAATGTTCTAGTAATGCTCTAGTAATGCTCTAGTAATGTTCTAGTAATGTTCTGGTAATGCTCTAGTAATGCTCTAGTAATGTTCTAGTAATGTTCTAGTAATGCTCTAGTAATGTTCTAGTAATGTTCTAGTAATGTTCTAGTAATGTTCTAGTAATGTTCTGGTAATGCTCTAGTAATGCTCTAGTAATGTTCTAGTAATGTTCTAGTAATGCTCTAGTAATGCTCTAGTAATGTTCTAGTAATGTTCTAGTAATGTTCTAGTAATGTTCTAGTAATGCTCTAGTAATGCTCTAGTAATGCTCTAGTAATGTTCTAGTAATGTTCTAGTAATGCTCTAGTAATGTTCTAGTAATGTTCTAGAAATGCTCTAGTAATGTTCTAGTAATGCTCTAGTAATGTTCTAGTAATGCTCTAGTAATGTTCTAGTAATGTTCTAGTAATGTTCTAGTAATGTTCTAGTAATGCTCTAGTAATGCTCTAGTAATGTTCTAGTAATGCTCTAGTAATGTTCTAGTAATGCTCTAGTAATGTTCTAGTAATGCTCTAGTAATGTTCTAGTAATGTTCTAGTAATGTTCTAGTAATGTTCTAGTAATGCTCTAGTAATGTTCTAGTAATGTTCTAGTAATGTTCTAGTAATGTTCTAGTAATGCTCTAGTAATGTTCTAGTAATGCTCTAGTAATGTTCTAGTAATGTTCTAGTAATGTTCTAGTAATGTTCTAGTAATGCTCTAGTAATGTTCTAGTAATGCTCTAGTAATGTTCTAGTAATGCTCTAGTAATGTTCTAGTAATGTTCTAGTAATGTTCTAGTAATGTTCTAGTAATGCTCTAGTAATGTTCTAGTAATGCTCTAGTAATGTTCTAGTAATGTTCTAGTAATGCTCTAGTAATGCTCTAGTAATGTTCTAGTAATGTTCTAGTAATGCTCTAGTAATGCTCTAGTAATGTTCTAGTAATGTTCTAGTAATGTTCTAGTAATGCTCTAGTAATGTTCTAGTAATGCTCTAGTAATGTTCTAGTAATGTTCTAGTAATGCTCTAGTAATGCTCTAGTAATGTTCTAGTAATGTTCTAGTAATGTTCTAGTAATGCTCTAGTAATGTTCTAGTAATGTTCTAGTAATGCTCTAGTAATGTTCTAGTAATGTTCTAGTAATGTTCTAGTAATGCTCTAGTAATGTTCTAGTAATGCTCTAGTAATGTTCTAGTAATGTTCTAGTAATGCTCTAGTAATGTTCTAGTAATGTTCTAGTAATGTTCTAGTAATGCTCTAGTAATGTTCTAGTAATGTTCTAGTAATGTTCTAGTAATGTTCTAGTAATGTTCTAGTAATGTTCTAGTAATGCTCTAGTAATGTTCTAGTAATGTTCTAGTAATGTTCTAGTAATGTTCTAGTAATGCTCTAGTAATGTTCTAGTAATGTTCTAGTAATGCTCTAGTAATGTTCTAGTAATGTTCTAGTAATGTTCTAGTAATGTTCTAGTAATGTTCTAGTAATGTTCTAGTAATGCTCTAGTAATGTTCTAGTAATGTTCTAGTAATGTTCTAGTAATGTTCTAGTAATGCTCTAGTAATGTTCTAGTAATGCTCTAGTAATGCTCTAGTAATGTTCTAGTAATGCTCTAGTAATGTTCTAGTAATGTTCTAGTAATGTTCTAGTAATGTTCTAGTAATGCTCTAGTAATGTTCTAGTAATGTTCTAGTAATGTTCTAGTAATGTTCTAGTAATGTTCTAGTAATGTTCTAGTAATGTTCTAGTAATGCTCTAGTAATGTTCTAGTAACGCTGCCGTGTGTCATCAGTTCCTCTCAGACGCTATAATCGAGCCTCACCAGCGTTCATGAGTCTGAGCGTCAAATAAAAGCTTCTCTCGCTGCTAATGTGACGTAAGAACGTCTGAACATCTAGAGTCTGAGAGAAGATGAAGATAATATGTATTTCAAGATATTATCACAAATAATTATAATATGTCTTTATATTTGATAAAAAAAATATAATAATGATAACAATATAAATAAAAATTAATTCAATCAATTGATTATAAGAAGAATATGAATTTTGATTGATCGTCATGAATTCAAACAAAAACTTCAGATAAAAAACAATAAATGACAGTTTTTATATTATTTCTAATATATTTAGTGTCAATAATCAATACATTGATTTAAAATAAGTGTTTTTTGTTTTATAATCACTGTATAAAGTTTGTCTTATAAACAAAAATCCAGATGAACAAGAATAAACACATTTTTGTTTATATTGAATTGATTAAAGTAAAAACATTCTAAAAAAAACAAAACGATTTGTTTCTAAATCTAATTTGATGTTTATATTTGTATTTATTTGTTTGAATGAATGAATGATTTCACTTGTTTGTTCTATTAAAAAAAAAAAAATGTTATGGTCAGAAAAATGAACATTTCTATTGTGTTCATTAAAATTAAAATGAAAATAAATAATGATTTGATGTATAGAAGTCAACGAGTAAAATGTATTTAAAATAATCATTTTTATATTTATTAACAAAAACTAAAACTTACTGGTGAAAAGATGAAAAAATAAAAATAAAGCTTCATAAAAAACACCAGAAAAGATTTTAAAAATATTTTTTATTGAATGAAATGTTTCAACACATTGTTTTTGTTTTGTTCGTATCATTGTTTAAAAGTCATTTTTCAATAAGAAAAAATCGTTTATTTCTTCAAGTGAACGACAAACACGAACCAAAGACCTCTTGTTCTAAACTCTCAGCAGGAAGTTGTTCCTCAGAGACTTCCTGTCGCGTTTGACCTCCTTCTGTGTCTCGTCTCAGTCACGCGAACATCTATAAACCATAGTCGCTGCAGCGTCTGCAGGAGAAACAATGGCTTGAATCACGGCGTACGACACAAACTTATCTTTTATTCCAAATAAGATTCAACGTCTTTAATTCATTCTATTCAAATAAAACAGTTATTATTATTATTTTAAACAGGATTGTATTAATGAAATATTTTGTTTTTCTGCAGCAGCTGAACCTTCGCCGCGAAGATTCTTCTTCAGTGATTTTATTTATCGGGTCGCAGAAGTTTTAATAAGACGTTATTATAAAACTAAATGTAATAAACGAATTATTATTTAATTACTAAATATAATAAAACTTATCATTATTATATTAATAAATATGATAAAACGAATTATTATTATATTAATAAATATGATAAGACGAATTATTATTATATTAATAAATATGATAAGACGAATTATTATTATATTAATAAATATGATAAAACGAATTATTATTATATTACTAAATATTATAAAACAAATTATTATTATATTACTAAATATAATAAAACTTATTATTATTGTATTAATAAATATTATAAAACGAATTATTATTATAAAACTAAATATCATAAAACGAATTATTATAAAAGGTATTATTATAATAAAACTAAATATTATAAAACAAATTATTATTTTGTATGACTCAATATTATAAACCAATTATTATTATATGATTCAATATTATAAACTAATTATTATTATAAAACGAAATTTTATAAACGAATTATTATTTTAAAACTAAATATTTTAAAACGAATTATTATTATAAGAATAAAT
>NC_141829.1:1784747-1789747 GCF_982586985.1 Callionymus lyra
AAGAAAATAAAGATAAAATTTAATAGAACATAAAAAAGATAATATTTAATAAAAGAAAATAAAGATAAGATTTAATAGAAGTAAATAAAGATAAGATTTAATAGAAGTAAATAAAGATAAGATTTAATAGAAGAAAATAAAGATAAGATTTAATAGAACATAATAAAGATAAGATTTAATAGAAGTAAATAAAGATAAGATTTAATAGAAGTAAATAAAGATAAGATTTAATAGAAGAAAATAAAGATAAGATTTAATAGAAGAAAATAAAGATAAGATTAAATAGAAGAAATTGAAGATAAGATTTAATAGAAGCAAATAAAGATAAGATTTAATAGAAGAAAATAAAGATAAGATTTAATAGAAGTATATAAAGATAAGATTTAATAGAAGAAAATAAAGATAAGATTTAATGGAAGTTAATAAAGATAAGATTTAATAGAAGTTAATAAAGATAAGATTTAATAGAAGTAAATAAAGATGAGATTTAATAGAAGAAAATAAAGATAAGATTTAATGGAAGTAAATAAAGACAAGATTTAATAGAAGAACATAAAGATAAGATTCAAAAGAAGAAAATAAAGATAAGATTTAATAGAAGAAAATAAAGATAAGATTTAATAGAAGAAAATGAAGATAAGATTTAATAGAAGTAAATAAAGATAAGATTTAATAGAAGAAAATAAAGATAAGATTTAATGGAAGTAAATAAAGATAAGATTTAATAGAAGTAAATAAAGATAAGATTTAATAGAAGTAAATAAAGACAAGATTTAATAGTAGTAAATAAAGATAAGATTTAATAGAAGAAAATAAAGATAAGATTTAATGGAAGTAAATAAAGATAAGATTTAATAGAAGAACATAAAGATAAGATTCAAAAGAAGAAAATAAAGATAAGATTTAATAGAAGAAAATAAAGATAAGATTTAATAGAAGAAAATAAAGATAAGATTTAATAGAACATAATAAAGATAAGATTTAATAGAAGAAAATAAAGATAAGATTTAATAGAAGTGAATGAAGATAAGATTTAATAGAAGTAAATAAAGACAAGATTTAATAGAAGTAAATAAAGATAAGATTTAATAGAAGAAAATAAAGATAAGATTTAATAGAAGAAAATAAAGATAAGATTTAATGGAAGTAAATAAAGATAATATTTAATAGAAGTAAATAAAGATAAGATTTAATAGAAGTAAATAAAGACAAGATTTAATAGTACTAAATAAAGATAAGATTTAATAGAAGAAAATAAAGATAAGATTTAATGGAAGTAAATAAAGATAAGATTTAATAGAAGAACATAAAGATAACATTCACAAGAAGAAAATAAAGATAAGATTTAATAGAAGAAAATAAAGATAAGATTTAATAGAAGTGAATGAAGATAAGATTTAATAGAAGTAAATAAAGATAAGATTTAATAGAAGTAAATAAAGATAAGATTTAATAGAAGAAAATAAAGATAAGATTTAATGGAAGTAAATAAAGATAAGATTTAATAGAAGAACATAAAGATAATATTTAAAAGAAGAAAATAAAGATAAGATTTAATAGAAGAACATAAAGATAAGATTTAATAGAACATAATAAAGATAAGATTTAATAGAAGTAAATAAAGACAAGATTTAATAGAAGTAAATAAAGATAAGATTTAATAGAAGAAAATAAAGATAAGATTTAATAGAAGAAAATAAAGATAAGATTTAATAGAAGAACATAAAGATAATATTTAAAAGAAGAAAATAAAGATAAGATTTAATAGAAGTAAATAAAGATAAGATTTAATAGAAGTAAATGAAGATAAGATTTAATAGAAGTAAATAAAGATAAGATTTAATAGAATAAAATAAAGATAAGATTTAATGGAAGTAAATAAAGATAAGATTTAATAGAAGAACATAAAGATAATATTTAAAAGAAGAAAATAAAGATAAGATTTAATAGAAGAACATAAAGATAAGATTTAATAGAACATAATAAAGATAAGATTTAATAGAAGTAAATAAAGACAAGATTTAATAGAAGTAAATAAAGATAAGATTTAATAGAAGAAAATAAAGATAAGATTTAATGGAAGTAAATAAAGATAAGATTTAATAGAAGAACATAAAGATAATATTTAAAAGAAGAAAATAAAGATAAGATTTAATAGAAATAAATAAAGATAAGATTTAATAGAAGTAAATGAAGATAAGATTTAATAGAAGTAAATAAAGATAAGATTTAATAGAATAAAATAAAGATAAGATTTAATAGAAGAAAATAAAGATAAGATTTAATAGAAGTAAATAAAGATAAGATTTAATAGAAGTAAATAAAGATAAGATTTAATATAAGTAAATAAAGATAAGATTTAATAGAACATAATAAAGATAAGATTGAATAGAAGAAAATAAAGATAAGATTTAATAGAAGTTAATAAAGAAAAGATTTAATAGAATTAAATAAAGATAAGATTTAATAGAACATAGTAAAGATAAGATTTAATAGAACATAGTAAAGATAAGATTTAATAGAAGTAAATGAAGATAAGATTTAATAGAAGTAAATAAAGATAAGATTTAATAGAAGCAAATAAAGATAAGATTTAATAGAAGAAAATAAAGATAAAATTTAATAGAACATAAAAAAGATAATATTTAATAAAATAAAGATAAGATTTAATAGAAGTAAATAATGATAAGATTTAATAGAAGAAAATAAAGATAAGATTTAATAGAAGCAAATAAAGATACAATTTATTGGAAGAAAATGAAGATAAGATTTAAAAGAAGCAAATGAAGATAAGATTTAATAGAAGAAAATGAAGATAAGATTTAATAGAAGCAAATGAAGATAAGATTTAATAGATGCAAAAAAAGAAAAGATTTAAGGGAAGAAAATAAAGTTAATTTAATAGAAGAAAATCAAATGAAGATAAGATTTAAAAGAAGCAAATGAAGATAAGATTTAATAGAAGAAAATCAAATGAAGATAAGATTTAATAGAAGAAAATAAAGATAAGATTTAATAGAAGAAAATAAAGATAAGATTTAATAGAAGTTAATAAAGAAAAGATTTAATAGAATTAAATAAAGATAAGATTTAATAGAACATAGTAAAGATAAGATTTAATAGAACATAGTAAAGATAAGATTTAATAGAAGTAAATGAAGATAAGATTTAATAGAAGTAAATAAAGATAAGATTTAATAGAAGCAAATAAAGATAAGATTTAATAGAAGAAAATAAAGATAAAATTTAATAGAACATAAAAAAGATAATATTTAATAAAATAAAGATAAGATTTAATAGAAGTAAATAATGATAAGATTTAATAGAAGAAAATAAAGATAAGATTTAATAGAAGCAAATAAAGATACAATTTATTGGAAGAAAATGAAGATAAGATTTAAAAGAAGCAAATGAAGATAAGATTTAATAGAAGAAAATCAAATGAAGATAAGATTTAATAGAAGAAAATAAAGATAAGATTTAATAGAAGAAAATGAAGATAAGATTTAATAGAAGCAAATGAAGATAAGATTTAATAGATGCAAAAAAAGAAAAGATTTAAGGGAAGAAAATAAAGTTAATTTAATAGAAGAAAATTAAATGAAGATAAGATTTAAAAGAAGCAAATGAAGATAAGATTTAATAGAAGAAAATCAAATGAAGATAAGATTTAATAGAAGAAAATAAAGATAAGATTTAATAGAAGAAAATAAAGATAAGATTTAATAGAAGAAAATGAAGATAAGATTTAATAGAACATAATAAAGATAAGATTTAATAGAAGTAAATAAATATAAGATTTCATTGAAGTAATTATAGATAAGATTTAATAGAACATAATAAAGACAAGATTTAATAGAAGAAAATAAAGATAAGATTTAATAGAAGCAAATAAAAATAAGATTTAGTAGAAGTAAATAATGATAAGATTTAATAGAAGAAAATAAAGATAAGATTTAATAGAATAAAATAAAGTTGATTTAATAGAAGAAAATCAAATGAAGATAAGATTAAATAGAAGAAAATAAAGATAAGATTTAATAGAAGAAAATAAAGATAAGATTTAATAGAAGTAAATAAAGATAAGATTTAATAGAAGAAAATAAAGATAATATTTAATAGAAATAAACAGAGATAACATTTAATATAATTAAATAAATATAAGATTAAATAGAAGTAAATAAAGACAAGATTTAATAGAAATAAACAGAGATAAGATTTAATAGAATTAAATAAAGATAAGATTTAATAGAAGAAAATAAAGATAATATTTAATAGAAGTAAATAAAGATAAGATTTAATAGAAGAAAATAAAGATAATATTTAATAGAAATAAACAGAGATAAGATTTAATAGAATTAAATAAAGATAAGATTAAATAGAAGTAAATAAAGAAAATATTTAATAGAAATAAACAGAGATAAGATTTAATAGAATTAAATAAAGATAAGATTTAATAGAAGAAAATAAAGATAAGATTAAAAAGAAGTAAATAAAGATAAGATTTAATGGAAGAAAATAAAGATAAGATTTAATAGAAGTAAATAAACAAACACACCGTTAATGTTTCATTCTTGGACGACGAAGACTCAGAAACAACATGAAACATGTTCTGCTCCAGAGATCATCAAAGAAGTCGAGGTCAGTGTCGTGAAGAAGCTTCTGATGATCTGGACGTGAAGAGAAACAATAACAACATCATAAATAGATAAAACTTTATTGATTCCTAATAAATAACAATAACATAAGATCATTTATTTTAATTGTTACAGCAGTTCACAAAAATATTCAACACACATTACAGTAAACATAATTACAAACATATGAAATATAATGTTTGAATAACCATGAAAACAAAATTAAATAATAATACGTTAGAAATACAACAAATCATTTCTACAATATATAATATTATAATATTATTATAATTAAATGATATAAAACATAATATACTCTCAATACAGTTTGTTTCATTAATATTGATATTTATCAGATCATTT
>NC_141829.1:1794747-1810296 GCF_982586985.1 Callionymus lyra
AACATGAAGAACATGAAGAACACGAAGAACACGAAGAACATGAAGAACACGAAGAACACGAAGAACATGAAGAACACGAAGAACACGAAGAACACGAAGAACACGAAGATCATGAAGAACACGAAGAACACGAAGAACACGAAGAACACGAAGAACACGAAGATCATGAAGAACACGAAGAACACGAAGAACATGAAGAACACGAAGAACACGAAGAACATGAAGAACATGAAGAACACGAAGAACACGAAGAACACGAAGAACATGAAGAATACGAAGAACACGAAGAACATGAAGAACATGAAGAACACGAAGAACACGAATAACATGAAGAACGCGAAGAACACGAAGAACACGAAGAACATGAAGAACATGAAGAACACAAAGAACACAAAGAACACGAAGAACATGAAGAACATGAAGAACATGAAGATCATGAAGAACATGAAGAACATGAAGAACATGAAGAACACGAAGAACACGAAGAACACGAAGAACATGAAGAACATGAAGAACACGAAGAACACGAAGAACACGAAGAACATGAAGAACATGAAGAACATGAAGAACATGAAGAACACGAAGAACACGAAGAACATGAAGAACATGAAGAACACGAAGAACACGAAGAACACGAAGAACATGAAGAATACGAAGAACACGAAGAACATGAAGAACATGAAGAACACGAAGAACACGAATAACATGAAGAACGCGAAGAACACGAAGAACACGAAGAACATGAAGAACATGAAGAACACAAAGAACACAAAGAACACGAAGAACATGAAGAACATGAAGAACATGAAGAACGCGAAGAACACGAAGAACACGAAGAACATGAAGAACATGAAGAACACAAAGAACACAAAGAACACGAAGAACATGAAGAACATGAAGAACATGAAGATCATGAAGAACATGAAGAACATGAAGAACATGAAGAACACGAAGAACACGAAGAACACGAAGAACATGAAGAACATGAAGAACACGAAGAACACGAAGAACACGAAGAACATGAAGAACACGAAGAACATGAAGAACACGAAGAACACGAAGAACACGAAGAACATGAAGAACACGAAGAACACGAAGAACACGAAAGAACATGAAGAACACGAAGAACACGAAGAACATGAAGAACACTAAGAACATGAAGAACATGAAGAACACGAAGAACACGAAGAACATGAAGAACATGAAGAACATGAAGAACACGAAGAACACGAAGAACATGAAGAACACGAAGAACACGAAGAACACGAAGATCATGAAGAACACGAAGAACACGAAGAACACGAAGATCATGAAGAACACGAAGAACACGAAGAACACGAAGAACACGAAGAACACGAAGATCATGAAGAACACGAAGAACACGAAGAACATGAAGAACACGAAGAACACGAAGAACATGAAGAACATGAAGAACACGAACAACACGAAGAACACGAAGAACATGAAGAATACGAAGAACACGAAGAACATGAAGAACATGAAGAACACGAAGAACACGAATAACATGAAGAACGCGAAGAACACGAAGAACACGAAGAACATGAAGAACACAAAGAACACAAAGAACACGAAGAACATGAAGAACATGAAGAACATGAAGATCATGAAGAACATGAAGAACACAAAGAACACGAAGAACACGAAGAACATGAAGAACATGAAGAACATGAAGAACATGAAGAACACGAAGAACACGAAGAACATGAAGAACATGAAGAACATGAAGAACATGAAGAACACGAAGAATACGAAGAACACGAAGAACACGAAGAACATGAAGAACATGAAGAACATGAAGAACATGTAGAACACGAAGAACACGAAGAACATGAAGAACATGAAGAACACGAAGAACATGAAGAACATGAAGAACACGAAGAACATGAAGAACATGAAGAACACGAAGAACATGAAGAACACGAAGAACATGAAGAACACGAAGAACATGAAGAACACGAAGAACACGAAGAACACGAAGAACATGAAGAACACGAAGAACACGAAGAACACGAAGAACACGAAGAACATGAAGAACACGAAGAACACGAAGAACACGAAGAACATGAAGAACACGAAGAACACGAAGAACATGAAGAACACGAAGAACACGAAGAACATGAAGAACATGAAGAACACGAAGAACACGAAGAACACGAAGAACATGAAGAACACGAAGAACACGAAGAACATGAAGAACATGAAGAACACGAAGAACACGAAGAACACGAAGATCATGAAGAACACGAAGAACACGAAGAACATGAAGAACACGAAGAACATGAAGAACATGAAGAACATGAAGAACACGAAGAACACGAAGAACATGAAGAACATGAAGATCATGAAGAACACGAAGAACACGAAGAACATGAAGAACACGAAGAACACGAAGAACATGAAGAACACGAAGAACACGAAGAACACGAAGATCATGAAGAACACGAAGAACACGAAGAACATGAAGAACACGAAGAACATGAAGAACACGAAGAACATGAAGAACATGAAGAACATGAAGAACATGAAGAACACGAAGAACATGAAGAACACGAAGAACACGAAGAACACGAAGAACACGAAGAACATGAAGAACATGAAGAACACGAAGAACACGAAGATCATGAAGAACACGAAGAACATGAAGAACACGAAGAAAATGAAGAACACGAAGAACATGAAGAACATGAAGAACACAAAGAACACGAAGAACATGAAGAACATGAAGAACACGAAGAACACGAAGAACATGAAGAACACGAAGAACATGAAGAACACGAAGAAAATGAAGAACACGAAGAACATGAAGAACATGAAGAACACGAAGAACATGAAGAACACGAAGAACATGAAGAACACGAAGAACATGAGGAACACGAAGAACATGAAGAACATGAAGAACATGAAGAACATGAAGAACACGAAGAACACGAAGAACACGAAGAACATGAGGAACACGAAGAACATGAAGAACACGAAGAACATGAAGAACATGAAGAACATGAAGAACATGAAGAACACGAAGAACATGAAGAACATGAAGAACACGAAGAACACGAAGAACACGAAGAACATGAAGAACACGAAGAACACGAAGAACACGAAGAACACGAAGAACATGAAGAACACGAAGAACACGAAGAACACGAAGAACATGAAGAACACGAAGAACACGAAGAACATGAAGAACATGAAGAACACGAAGAACATGAGGAACATGAGGAACACGAAGAACATGAAGAACATGAAGAACATGAAGAACACTAAGAACATGAAGAACATGAAGAACATGAAGAACACGAAGAACATGAAGAACATGAAGAACACGAAGAACATGAAGAACACGAAGAACATGAAGAACATGAAGAACATGAAGAACACGAAGAACACGAAGAACACGAAGAACATGAAGAACACGAAGAACATGAAGAACACGAAGAACACGAAGAACACGAAGAACATGAAGAACACGAAGAACACGAAGAACACGAAAGAACATGAAGAACACGAAGATCATGAAGAACACGAAGAACACGAAGAACATGAAGAACACGAAGAACACGAAGAACATGAAGAACATGAAGAACACGAAGAACACGAAGAACACGAAGAACATGAAGAATACGAAGAACACGAAGAACATGAAGAACATGAAGAACACGAAGAACACGAATAACATGAAGAACGCGAAGAACACGAAGAACACGAAGAACATGAAGAACATGAAGAACACAAAGAACACAAAGAACACGAAGAACATGAAGAACATGAAGAACATGAAGATCATGAAGAACATGAAGAACATGAAGAACATGAAGAACACGAAGAACACGAAGAACACGAAGAACATGAAGAACATGAAGAACACGAAGAACACGAAGAACACGAAGAACATGAAGAACATGAAGAACATGAAGAACATGAAGAACACGAAGAACACGAAGAACATGAAGAACATGAAGAACACGAAGAACACGAAGAACACGAAGAACATGAAGAATACGAAGAACACGAAGAACATGAAGAACATGAAGAACACGAAGAACACGAATAACATGAAGAACGCGAAGAACACGAAGAACACGAAGAACATGAAGAACATGAAGAACACAAAGAACACAAAGAACACGAAGAACATGAAGAACATGAAGAACATGAAGAACGCGAAGAACACGAAGAACACGAAGAACATGAAGAACATGAAGAACACAAAGAACACAAAGAACACGAAGAACATGAAGAACATGAAGAACATGAAGATCATGAAGAACATGAAGAACATGAAGAACATGAAGAACACGAAGAACACGAAGAACACGAAGAACATGAAGAACATGAAGAACACGAAGAACACGAAGAACACGAAGAACATGAAGAACACGAAGAACATGAAGAACACGAAGAACACGAAGAACACGAAGAACATGAAGAACACGAAGAACACGAAGAACACGAAAGAACATGAAGAACACGAAGAACACGAAGAACATGAAGAACACTAAGAACATGAAGAACACGAAGAACACGAAGAACACGAAGAACATGAAGAACATGAAGAACACGAAGAACACGAAGATCATGAAGAACACGAAGAACATGAAGAACACGAAGAAAATGAAGAACACGAAGAACATGAAGAACATGAAGAACACAAAGAACACGAAGAACATGAAGAACATGAAGAACACGAAGAACACGAAGAACATGAAGAACACGAAGAACATGAAGAACACGAAGAAAATGAAGAACACGAAGAACATGAAGAACATGAAGAACACGAAGAACATGAAGAACACGAAGAACATGAAGAACACGAAGAACATGAGGAACACGAAGAACATGAAGAACATGAAGAACATGAAGAACATGAAGAACACGAAGAACACGAAGAACACGAAGAACATGAGGAACACGAAGAACATGAAGAACACGAAGAACATGAAGAACATGAAGAACATGAAGAACATGAAGAACACGAAGAACATGAAGAACATGAAGAACACGAAGAACACGAAGAACACGAAGAACATGAAGAACACGAAGAACACGAAGAACACGAAGAACACGAAGAACATGAAGAACACGAAGAACACGAAGAACACGAAGAACATGAAGAACACGAAGAACACGAAGAACATGAAGAACATGAAGAACACGAAGAACATGAGGAACATGAGGAACACGAAGAACATGAAGAACATGAAGAACATGAAGAACACTAAGAACATGAAGAACATGAAGAACATGAAGAACACGAAGAACATGAAGAACATGAAGAACACGAAGAACATGAAGAACACGAAGAACACGAAGAACACGAAGAACATGAAGAACACGAAGAACACGAAGAACACGAAAGAACATGAAGAACACGAAGAACACGAAGAACATGAAGAACACGAAGAACACGAAGAACATGAATAACACGAAGAACATGAAGAACACTAAGAACATGAAGAACAAGAAGAACATGAAGAACACGAAGAACATGAAGAACATGAAGAACACGAAGAACATGAAGAACACGAAGAACATGAAGAAGATGAAGAACACGAAGAACATGAAGATCATGAAGAACATGAAGAACACGAAGAACATGAAGAACACGAAGAACACGAAGAACATGAAGAACATGAAGAACACGAAGAACATGAAGAACATGAAGAACATGAAGAACACGAAGAACACGAAGAACACGAAGAACATGAAGAACATGAAGAACATGAAGAACATGAAGAACACGAAGAACATGAAGAACATGAAGAACACGAAGAACATGAAGAACACTAAGAACATGAAGAACATGAAGAACATGAAGAACACGAAGAACATGAAGAACATGAAGAACACGAAGAACATGAAGAACACGAAGAACATGAAGAACATGAAGAACACGAAGAACATGAAGAACATGAAGAACATGAAGAACATGAAGAACACGAAGAACACGAAGAACACGAAGAACATGAAGAACACGAAGAACATGAAGAACACGAAGAACACGAAGAACACGAAGAACATGAAGAACACGAAGAACATGAAGAACACGAAGAACACGAAGAACACGAAGAACACGAAGAACATGAAGAACACGAAGAACACGAAGAACACGAAAGAACATGAAGAACACGAAGAACACGAAGAACATGAAGAACACTAAGAACATGAAGAACATGAAGAACACGAAGAACATGAAGAACATGAAGAACATGAAGAACATGAAGAACATGAAGAACACGAAGAACACGAAGAACATGAAGAACACGAAGAACACGAAGAACATGAAGAACACGAAGAACACGAAGAACACGAAGAACACGAAGATCATGAAGAACACGAAGAACACGAAGAACACGAAGAACACGAAGAACACGAAGATCATGAAGAACACGAAGAACACGAAGAACATGAAGAACACGAAGAACACGAAGAACATGAAGAACATGAAGAACACGAAGAACACGAAGAACACGAAGAACATGAAGAATACGAAGAACACGAAGAACATGAAGAACATGAAGAACACGAAGAACACGAATAACATGAAGAACGCGAAGAACACGAAGAACACGAAGAACATGAAGAACATGAAGAACACAAAGAACACAAAGAACACGAAGAACATGAAGAACATGAAGAACATGAAGATCATGAAGAACATGAAGAACATGAAGAACATGAAGAACACGAAGAACACGAAGAACACGAAGAACATGAAGAACATGAAGAACACGAAGAACACGAAGAACACGAAGAACATGAAGAACATGAAGAACATGAAGAACATGAAGAACACGAAGAACACGAAGAACATGAAGAACATGAAGAACACGAAGAACACGAAGAACACGAAGAACATGAAGAATACGAAGAACACGAAGAACATGAAGAACATGAAGAACACGAAGAACACGAATAACATGAAGAACGCGAAGAACACGAAGAACACGAAGAACATGAAGAACATGAAGAACACAAAGAACACAAAGAACACGAAGAACATGAAGAACATGAAGAACATGAAGAACGCGAAGAACACGAAGAACACGAAGAACATGAAGAACATGAAGAACACAAAGAACACAAAGAACACGAAGAACATGAAGAACATGAAGAACATGAAGATCATGAAGAACATGAAGAACATGAAGAACATGAAGAACACGAAGAACACGAAGAACACGAAGAACATGAAGAACATGAAGAACACGAAGAACACGAAGAACACGAAGAACATGAAGAACACGAAGAACATGAAGAACACGAAGAACACGAAGAACACGAAGAACATGAAGAACACGAAGAACACGAAGAACACGAAAGAACATGAAGAACACGAAGAACACGAAGAACATGAAGAACACTAAGAACATGAAGAACATGAAGAACACGAAGAACACGAAGAACATGAAGAACATGAAGAACATGAAGAACACGAAGAACACGAAGAACATGAAGAACACGAAGAACACGAAGAACACGAAGATCATGAAGAACACGAAGAACACGAAGAACACGAAGATCATGAAGAACACGAAGAACACGAAGAACACGAAGAACACGAAGAACACGAAGATCATGAAGAACACGAAGAACACGAAGAACATGAAGAACACGAAGAACACGAAGAACATGAAGAACATGAAGAACACGAACAACACGAAGAACACGAAGAACATGAAGAATACGAAGAACACGAAGAACATGAAGAACATGAAGAACACGAAGAACACGAATAACATGAAGAACGCGAAGAACACGAAGAACACGAAGAACATGAAGAACACAAAGAACACAAAGAACACGAAGAACATGAAGAACATGAAGAACATGAAGATCATGAAGAACATGAAGAACACAAAGAACACGAAGAACACGAAGAACATGAAGAACATGAAGAACATGAAGAACATGAAGAACATGAAGAACACGAAGAACACGAAGAACATGAAGAACATGAAGAACATGAAGAACATGAAGAACACGAAGAATACGAAGAACACGAAGAACACGAAGAACATGAAGAACATGAAGAACATGAAGAACATGTAGAACACGAAGAACACGAAGAACATGAAGAACATGAAGAACACGAAGAACATGAAGAACATGAAGAACACGAAGAACATGAAGAACATGAAGAACACGAAGAACATGAAGAACACGAAGAACATGAAGAACACGAAGAACATGAAGAACACGAAGAACACGAAGAACACGAAGAACATGAAGAACACGAAGAACACGAAGAACACGAAGAACACGAAGAACATGAAGAACACGAAGAACACGAAGAACACGAAGAACATGAAGAACACGAAGAACATGAAGAACACGAAGAACACGAAGAACATGAAGAACATGAAGAACACGAAGAACACGAAGAACATGAAGAACATGAAGAACACGAAGAACACGAAGAACACGAAGATCATGAAGAACACGAAGAACACGAAGAACATGAAGAACACGAAGAACATGAAGAACATGAAGAACATGAAGAACACGAAGAACACGAAGAACATGAAGAACATGAAGAACACGAAGAACACGAAGAACACGAAGAACATGAAGAACACGAAGAACACGAAGAACATGAAGAACATGAAGAACACGAAGAACACGAAGAACACGAAGATCATGAAGAACACGAAGAACACGAAGAACATGAAGAACACGAAGAACATGAAGAACATGAAGAACATGAAGAACACGAAGAACACGAAGAACATGAAGAACATGAAGATCATGAAGAACACGAAGAACATGAAGAACACGAAGAAAATGAAGAACACGAAGAACATGAAGAACATGAAGAACACGAAGAACATGAAGAACACGAAGAACATGAAGAACACGAAGAACATGAGGAACACGAAGAACATGAAGAACATGAAGAACATGAAGAACATGAAGAACACGAAGAACACGAAGAACACGAAGAACACAAAGAACACGAAGAACACGAAGAACACGAAGAACATGAAGAACACGAAGAACACGAAGAACACGAAGAACACGAAGAACATGAAGAACACGAAGAACACGAAGAACACGAAGAACATGAAGAACACGAAGAACATGAAGAACACGAAGAACACGAAGAACATGAAGAACATGAAGAACACGAAGAACACGAAGAACACGAAGAACATGAAGAACACGAAGAACACGAAGAACATGAAGAACATGAAGAACACGAAGAACACGAAGAACACGAAGATCATGAAGAACACGAAGAACACGAAGAACATGAAGAACACGAAGAACATGAAGAACATGAAGAACATGAAGAACACGAAGAACACGAAGAACATGAAGAACATGAAGATCATGAAGAACACGAAGAACACGAAGAACATGAAGAACACGAAGAACACGAAGAACATGAAGAACACGAAGAACACGAAGAACACGAAGATCATGAAGAACACGAAGAACACGAAGAACATGAAGAACACGAAGAACATGAAGAACACGAAGAACATGAAGAACATGAAGAACATGAAGAACATGAAGAACACGAAGAACATGAAGAACACGAAGAACACGAAGAACACGAAGAACACGAAGAACATGAAGAACATGAAGAACACGAAGAACACGAAGATCATGAAGAACACGAAGAACATGAAGAACACGAAGAAAATGAAGAACACGAAGAACATGAAGAACATGAAGAACACAAAGAACACGAAGAACATGAAGAACATGAAGAACACGAAGAACACGAAGAACATGAAGAACACGAAGAACATGAAGAACACGAAGAAAATGAAGAACACGAAGAACATGAAGAACATGAAGAACACGAAGAACATGAAGAACACGAAGAACATGAAGAACACGAAGAACATGAGGAACACGAAGAACATGAAGAACATGAAGAACATGAAGAACATGAAGAACACGAAGAACACGAAGAACACGAAGAACACAAAGAACACGAAGAACATGAAGAACACGTAGAACACGAAGAACACGAATAACATGAAGAACACGAAGAACATGAAGAACATGAAGAACATGAAGAACACGATGAACACGAAGAACACGAAGAACATGAAGATGAAGAACATAAAGAACATGAAGAACATGAAGAACATGAAGAACACGAAGAACATGAAGAACATGAAGAACACGATGAACATGAAGAACACGAAGAACATGAAGAACACGAAGAACACGAAGAACACGAAGATGAAGAACATAAAGAACATGAAGAACATGAAGAACACGAAGAACACGAAGAACATGAAGAACATTCATCTGGACTGAGAGGAAACAAGATCTACAAACATAAACTCCTCATGTTTACCTGCAGAAGATGAAACTCTTTCCTCTCTGAGTCCATCTGAGTCCATCTGAGTCCATCTGAGTCCACCTGAGTCCACCTGCTCTGACCTGAAGACCTTCATCACACCTGGAAGCTCCAGTGAAGAAGAAGAAGAAGAAGAAGAAGATGTTTTCTTCATTGTATGGAAGAGAACATGAGACTCAAAGTTAGAGGATCTTTCATTATATTGAGACTGAGACCTAAATATCTGCTCAATATTAGTATTAATAATAATAATAATAAAAGTAATAATGATGATGACAATAATAATAACAATAACAACAACAACAACAACAAAAATAAAAATAAAAATAAAAATAAAAATAAAAATAAAAATAAAAATAAAAATAAAAATAAAAATAAAAATAATTATTATAATAATAATAATGATAATAATAATAATAATAATAATAAAATAATAATAATAATAGTTGAACCGTCGTGACCTTCAACCAATGAAAGAGTGACTTCATGAAACAAGTGGATGGAAGTAAAGAAAGAAAAGAAATGAAACATAAAACAACTAAACTCCACAAATATTTAATTAATAAACGTAGTTTCCATCCAAACAAACAATAAACATGAAAATATAGTTTGTAAAGATTTCAAGAGAGATTCTGTCGCGTCTGGTCTGTCATGTGACCTTGAGTCCGACCTTGTGACTGGAGTCCGACCCTGACAGGTGAGTTCAGAGACTCATGATGAGATGCTAATAGATGCAGCCGCTGTTTACTCGCGACTAATTCCCACCTGTCACTCAAGCTGGAGTCTCAGGAGGGTTGGAAGTGTGATGTGTGTGTGTGTGTGTGTGTGTGTGTGTGTGGGGGGGGGGGGTGATGTTGGGGAGGGGGGGGGGGGGTGATGTGGGGGGCACCTGGAGTTCAACTCTTTAGGATCCGATGTCACCTGATGATGATTTGATTGACATCTGACCTTTGACCCCGGAACATTGATGTGTCGTAAGTTAGAATTCATCTTTTCTCCTTTGATCTCTTTCCACCTCACACCAGGAGGCTCTCAGTCTGGTTCTGATCCAGGTTTCTGCCCGATAACATTTCGAACTCTATGAATAATTAATCTAAATTCAATTATTTAATCATCATATAGAAAGAGAGAGAGAGAGGGAGAGAGAGAGGGAGAGAGAGAGAGAGAGAGACGCTGTGGGAGGAAGAGGAAGAGTGAAGAGGAAGAGTGAAGAGTGAAGAGGAAGAGGAAGAGGAAGAGGAAGAGGAAGAGGAAGAGGAAGAGTGAAGAGTGAAGAGGAAGAGGAAGAGGAAGAGGAAGAGTGAAGAGTGAAGAGTGAAGAGGAAGAGGAAGAGGAAGAGTGAAGAGGAAGAGGAAGAGGAAGAGGAAGAGGAAGAGTGAAGAGTGAAGAGGAAGAGGAAGAGGAAGAGGAAGAGTGAAGAGTGAAGAGTGAAGAGGAAGAGGAAGAGGAAGAGGAAGAGGAAGAGTGAAGAGGAAGAGTGAAGAGGAAGAGGAAGAGGAAGAGGAAGAGGAAGAGGAAGAGTGAAGAGTGAAGAGGAAGAGGAAGAGGAAGAGGAAGAGGAAGAGGAAGAGGAAGAGTGAAGAGGAAGAGGAAGAGGAAGAGGAAGAGGAAGAGGAAGAGTGAAGAGTGAAGAGGAAGAGGAAGAGGAAGAGGAAGAGTGAAGAGTGAAGAGTGAAGAGGAAGAGGAAGAGGAAGAGGAAGAGGAAGAGTGAAGAGTGAAGAGGAAGAGGAAGAGGAAGAGGAAGAGTGAAGAGTGAAGAGTGAAGAGGAAGAGGAAGAGGAAGAGGAAGAGGAAGAGGAAGAGTGAAGAGGAAGAGGAAGAGGAAGAGGAAGAGGAAGAGTGAAGAGTGAAGAGGAAGAGGAAGAGGAAGAGGAAGAGTGAAGAGTGAAGAGTGAAGAGGAAGAGGAAGAGGAAGAGGAAGAGGAAGAGGAAGAGGAAGAGTGAAGAGGAAGAGTGAAGAGGAAGAGGAAGAGGAAGAGGAAGAGGAAGAGGAAGAGTGAAGAGTGAAGAGGAAGAGGAAGAGGAAGAGGAAGAGGAAGAGGAAGAGGAAGAGTGAAGAGGAAGAGGAAGAGGAAGAGGAAGAGTGAAGAGTGAAGAGGAAGAGGAAGAGGAAGAGGAAGAGTGAAGAGTGAAGAGTGAAGAGGAAGAGGAAGAGGAAGAGGAAGAGGAAGAGTGAAGAGTGAAGAGGAAGAGGAAGAGGAAGAGGAAGAGTGAAGAGTGAAGAGTGAAGAGGAAGAGGAAGAGGAAGAGGAAGAGGAAGAGGAAGAGGAAGAGGAAGAGTGAAGAGGAAGAGGAAGAGGAAGAGGAAGAGGAAGAGTGAAGAGGAAGAGGAAGAGGAAGAGGAAGAGGAAGAGGAAGAGGAAGAGGAAGAGGAAGAGGAAGAGGAAGAGTGAAGAGGAAGAGGAAGAGGAAGAGGAAGAGGAAGAGGAAGAGGAAGAGGAAGAGGAAGAGGAAGAGGAAGAGTGAAGAGGAAGAGTGAAGAGGAAGAGGAAGAGGAAGAGGAAGAGGAAGAGGAAGAGGAAGAGTGAAGAGGAAGAGGAAGAGGAAGAGGAAGAGGAAGAGTGAAGAGGAAGAGGAAGAGTGAAGAGGAAGAGGAAGAGGAAGAGGAAGAGGAAGAGGAAGAGGAAGAGGAAGAGGAAGAGGAAGAGGAAGAGGAAGAGTGAAGAGGAGGATGTGAAGAACTGTCTTCTCTCTGTTATGCAAATGAAGAGTTGCTGGTTCAGCTCCAGGTCAGCTTGACAGCTGTCAATCAAACATGGAGGATCATAGGAAGAGAATCATGGATCCTGAGGAACACGTGAAGTTCCTCACAAACAACATGTGGAAGTGATGAAGGTCCAGATGTCCAGGTCTGAAGCTCCAGGACTATCAGGACGGTCAGAATAATAATAAAAATAACAAAAATAATAATAAAAATATATATATGTATATATACTTTTTAAAATAATACAAATAATAATAATAAAAATAATACAAATAATAATAAAAAAAATATATATATATATATTTTTTTAAATAATACAAATAATAATATAATAATAATACAAATAATAAAAATAATAAAATAATAATAATAATATAATGAACTTTATACACGTTTATCTTCAACATCTCAAAACTAATGGACTTTATTGAACCAAATAAATAAAGTGACTCATGTCGTGTGTTGTGTGTTGTGTGTTGTGTGTTGTGTGTTGTGTGTTGTGTGTTGTGTGTTGTGTGTTGTGTGTTGTGTGTTGTGTGTTGTGTGTTGTGTGCTGTGTGCTGTTTGTTGTGTGCTGTGTGCTGTGTGCTGTGTGCTGTGTGATGTGTGCTGTGTGTTGTGTGTTGTGTGTTGTGTGTTGTGTGTTGTGTGTTGTGTGTTGTGTGTTGTGTGTTGTGTGTTGTGTGTTGTGTGTTGTGTGCTGTGTGCTGTGTGTTGTGTGTTGTGTGCTGTGTGTTGTGTGTTGTGTGTTGTGTGTTGTGTGTTGTGTGTTGTGTGTTGTGTGTTGTGTGTTGTGTGTTGTGTGTTGTGTGTTGTGTGTTGTGTGCTGTGTGCTGTGTGCTGTGTGTTGTGCGTTGTGCGTTGTGCGCTGTGCGCTGTGCGTTGTGCGTTGTGCGTTGTGTGTTGTGTGTTGTGTGTTGTGTGTTGTGTGTTGTGTGTTGTGTGTTGTGTGCTGTGTGCTGTGTGTTGTGTGTTGTGTGCTGTGTGTTGTGTGTTGTGTGTTGTGTGTTGTGTGTTGTGTGTTGTGTGCTGTGTGCTGTTTGTTGTGTGCTGTGTGCTGTGTGATGTGTGCTGTGTGTTGTGTGTTGTGTATTGTGTGTTGTGTGTTGTGTGTTGTGTGTTGTGTGTTGTGTGTTGTGTGTTGTGTGTTGTGTGTTGTGTGCTGTGTGCTGTTTGTTGTGTGCTGTGTGCTGTGTGATGTGTGCTGTGTGTTGTGTGTTGTGTATTGTGTGTTGTGTGTTGTGTGTTGTGTGTTGTGTGTTGTGTGTTGTGTGCTGTGTGCTGTGGGTTGTGTGTTGTGTGCTGTGTGCTGTGTGTTGTGTGTTGTGTGTTGTGTGTTGTGTGTTGTGTGTTGTGTGTTGTGTGTTGTGTGTTGTGTGTTGTGTGTTGTGTGTTGTGTGTTGTGTGCTGTGTGCTGTGTGCTGTGTGCTGTGTGTTGTGCGTTGTGCGCTGTGCGCTGTGCGCTGTGCGCTGTGCGTTGTGCGTTGTGCGTTGTGCGTTGTGCGTTGTGCGCTGTGCGCTGTGCGCTGTGCGCTGTGCGTTGTGCGTTGTGTGTTGTGTGTTGTGTGTTGTGTGTTGTGTGTTGTGTGTTGTGTGTTGTGTGTTGTGTGTTGTGTGCTGTGTGCTGTTTGTTGTGTGCTGTGTGCTGTGTGATGTGTGCTGTGTGTTGTGTGTTGTGTATTGTGTGTTGTGTGTTGTGTGTTGTGTGTTGTGTGTTGTGTGTTGTGTGCTGTGTGCTGTGGGTTGTGTGTTGTGTGCTGTGTGCTGTGTGTTGTGTGTTGTGTGTTGTGTGTTGTGTGTTGTGTGTTGTGTGTTGTGTGTTGTGTGTTGTGTGTTGTGTGTTGTGTGTTGTGTGCTGTGTGCTGTGTGCTGTGTGCTGTGTGTTGTGCGTTGTGCGCTGTGCGCTGTGCGCTGTGCGCTGTGCGTTGTGCGTTGTGCGTTGTGCGCTGTGCGCTGTGCGTTGTGCGCTGTGCGCTGTGCGCTGTGCGTTGTGCGTTGTGCGTTGTGCGTTGTGTGTTGTGTGTTGTGTGTTGTGTGTTGTGTGTTGTGTGTTGTGTGTTGTGTGTTGTGTGCTGTGTGCTGTGTGCTGTGTGCTGTGTGCTGTGTGCTGTGTGCTGTGTGCTGTGTGCTGTGTGTTGTGTGTTGTGTGTTGTGTGTTGTGTGTTGTGTGTTGTGTATTGTGTGCTGTGTGCTGTGTGCTGTGTGTTGTGCGTTGTGCGTTGTGCGTTGTGCGCTGTGCGCTGTGCGCTGTGCGCTGTGCGCTGTGCGTTGTGCGTTGTGCGTTGTGCGCTGTGCGCTGTGTGCTGTGTGTTGTGTGTTGTGTGTTGTGTGTTGTGTGTTGTGTGCTGTGTGCTGTGTGTTGTGTGCTGTGTGCTGTGTGCTGTGTGTTGTGTGTTGTGTGTTGTGTGTTGTGTGTTGTGTGTTGTGTGTTGTGTGTTGTGTGTTGATGATAGTTTGTGTTTTACTCTGTGGAAAAGATTCAGAAAATAAACAAAACATGCAGA
>NC_141829.1:1810396-1815396 GCF_982586985.1 Callionymus lyra
CTTGCTTTCTTTCTTTCTGTCTTTCTGTATTTCTTTCTTTCTTCTTTCTTTCTTTCTTTCTTTCTTTCTTTCTTTCTTTCTTTCTTTCTTTCTTTCTTGCTTATTTCTGTATTTCTTTCTTGCTTTCTTTCTTTCTTTCTGTCTTTCTGTTTTTCTTTCTTTCTGTATTTCTGTATTTCTTTCTTGCTTTCTTTCTTTCTGTCTTTCTGTATTTCTTTCTTTCTTTCTTTCTGTGTTTCTGTGTTTCTTTCTTTCTTTCTTTCTTTCTTTCTTTCTTTCTTTCTTTCTTTCTTTCTTTCTTTCTTTCTCTTTCTTTCTTTCTTTCTTTCTTTCTTTCTTTCTTTCTTTCTTTCTTTCTTTCTTTCCTTCTTTCTTTCTTTCTTTCTTTCTTTCTTTCTTTCTTTCTTTCTTTCTTTCTTTCTTTCTTTCTTTCTTTCTTTCTTTTCTTTCTTTCTTTCTTTCTTTCTTTCTTTCTTTCTGTCTTTCTTTTCTTTCTTTCTATCTGTCTTTCTGTCTTTCTATCTGTCTTTCTGTCTTTCTTTCTTTCTATCTGTCTTTCTTCCTTCTTTCTTTCTTTCTTTCTGTATTTCTGTATTTCTTTCTTGCTTTCTTTCTTTCTTTCTTTCTTTCTTTCTTTCTTTCTTTCTTTCTTTCTTTCTTTCTTTCTTTCTTTTCTATCTGTCTTTCTGTCTTTCTTTCTTTCTTTCTCTCTCTCTTTCTGTCTTTCTTTCTGTCTTTCTTTCTTTCTTTCTTTCTTTCTTTCTTTCTTTCTTTCTTTCTTTCTTTCTTTCTTTCTTTCTTTCTTTCTTTCTTTCTTTCTTTCTTTCTTTCTTTCTTTCCTTCCTTCTTTCTTTCTGTATTTCTTTCTTTCTTTCTTTCTTTCTTTCTTTCTGTCTTTATTTCTTTCTATCTGTCTTTCTTTCTTTCTGTCTTTCTTTCTTTCTTTCTTTCTTTCTTTCTTTCTTTCTTTCTTTCTTTCTTTCTTTCTTTCTTTCTTTCTTTCTTTCTGTCTTTCTGTATTTCTGTATTTCTTTCTTGCTTTCTTGCTTTCTGTCTTTCTTTCTGTATTTCTGTATTTCTTTCTTTCTTTCTTTCTGTCTTTCTGTATTTCTGTATTTCTGTATTTCTGTATTTCTTTCTTGCTTTCTTTCTTTCTGTCTTTCTTTCTGTCTTTCTGTATTTCTTTCTTTCTTTCTGTCTTTCTTTCTTTCTTTCTTTCTATCTGTCTTTCTGTCTTTCTTTCTGTCTTTCTATCTGTCTTTCTGTCTTTCTTTCTTTTTATCTGTCTTTCTTTCTGTCTTTCTTTCTTTCTTTCTGTATTTCTGTATTTCTTTCTTGCTTTCTTTCTTTCTTTCTATCTGTCTTTCTGTCTTTCTTTCTTTCTCTCTCTCTTTCTGTCTTTCTATCCGTCTTTCTTTCTTTCTTTCTTTCTTTCCTTCTTTCTTTCTTTCTTTCTTTCTTTCTTTCTTTCTTTCTTTCTTTCTTTCTTTCTTTCTTTCTTTCTTTCTTTCCTTCCTTCTTTCTTTCTGTATTTCTTTCTTTCTTTCCTTCTTTCCTTCTTTCTGTCTTTCTGTCTTTCTGTATTTCTTTCTTTCTTTCTTTCTTTCTTTCTGTGTTTCTGTGTTTCTTTCTTTCTTTCTTTCTTTCTTTCTTTCTTTCTTTCTTTCTTTCTTTCTTTCTGTCTTTCTTTCTTTCTTTCTATCTGTCTTTCTTTCTGTCTTTCTTTCTTTCTTTCTGTATTTCTGTATTTCTTTCTTGCTTTCTTTCTTTCTTTCTTTCTTTCTATCTGTCTTTCTGTCTTTCTTTCTTTCTCTCTCTCTTTCTGTCTTTCTTTCTGTCTTTCTTTCTGTCTTTCTATCTGTCTTTCTTTCTTTCTTTCTTTCTTTCTTTCTTTCTTTCTTTCTTTCTTTCTTTCCTTCTTTCTTTCTTTCTTTCTTTCTTTCTTTCTTTCTTTCTTTCTTTCTTTCTTTCTTTCTTTCTTTCTTTCTTTCTTTCTTTCTTTCTTTCTTTCTTTCCTTCCTTCTTTCTTTCTGTATTTCTTTCTTTCTTTCCTTCTTTCTTTCTTTCTTTCTTTCTTTCTTTCTTTCTTTCTTTCTTTCTTTCTTTCTTTCTTTCTTTCTTTCTTTCTTTCTTTCTTTCTTTCTTTCTTTCTTTCTTTCTGTCTTTCTGTCTTTCTTTCTTTCTATCTGTCTTTCTGTCTTTCTTTCTGTCTTTCTATCTGTCTTTCTGAATTTCTTTCTTTCTATCTGTCTGTCTTTCTGTCTTTCTTTCTTTCTCTCTCTCTTTCTGTCTTTCTTTCTGTCTTTCTATCTGTCTTTCTGTCTTTCTGTCTTTCTTTCTTTCTATCTGTCTTTCTTTCTTTCTGTCTTTCTGTCTTTCTGTATTTCTTTCTTTCTTTCTTTCTTTCTTTCTTTCTTTCTTTCTTTCTTTCTTTCTTTCTGTGTTTCTTTCTTTCTGTCTTTCTTTCTTGAGCTGAAAACATCATGGTTAGTAACGACACGATGTTAGTTTCGACTCGAAGGTTGTTTTGTTTGTTGTTTCATTAAAAAGATGCTTCAAGTAAAATAAACACATTTATGATTATTTTTTTTTCGAATAAATGACTACGTTTTTTAACACATTTTAAATTGAAAATAATATTTTGATTGAAGTAAATAATTAGATTAAAGTTGTTTTTATGAATTAAAGTAACATTTTTGAATTGAATAATAAACAAAACTACCTTCATATTCTAAGATAACGTGTTGAAACATCTAAAGATATTTTGTTAAAAACAAACATCATTTGTGTTTTCATCGTTTTGAAGATTAACGTGAAATAAAAGTCAAGTAATGAAAAGACAATATTTAAATAATATTTTGTCGTGTTCATGTCATTATGTTTGTCTGATCACGTGACTCTCAGGACCAATAGGACGCGGCGCTGGTGTGAGTGACAGGCTCGCTGCAGTTCTAATAACAAGGCCTGGACGCCGCGGACGCTTCAGCGTCTCCATCACGATTAAAGGTCTTGTCGACTAATTGCGAGCGAGTGCGACGCCTCGTGGAGCTTCTGCTGTTAATGAGGCCATTTTCCTGGAGAGAAGTCGCTCAGGAGGAACTAATCTGCTGTGAAGTGAGACTTGCTGAGTGAGAGAAACTGAACATAGTTTCACTGACGGTGAGTTTAAAGTCTTTCTGATGTTTTCTTACAACAGGGTTTGAAGATCTTCACTGAGAAGAACAAAGATCCATGAACATGGTTTCAAACAAGCTCAGAGAGGAACCTTTAACTGAAACATCCATCCATCCATCCATCCATCCATCCATCCATCCATCCATCCATCCATCCATCCATCCATCCATCCATCCATCCATCCATCCATCCATCCATCCATCCATCCATCCATCCATCCATCCATCCATCCTCCTTCCATCCATCCATCCATCCATCCATCCATCCATCCATCCATCCATCCATCCATCCATCCATCCATCCATCCATCCATCCATCCATCCATCCATCCATCCATCCATCCATCCATCCATCCATCCATCCATCCATCCATCCATCCTCCTTCCATCCATCCATCCATCCATCCATCCATCCATCCATCCATCCATCCATCCATCCATCCAATCATACTCTTGACTCTAATGAATGAACCGTCATTAGAACATGTTCCACAGGAGGTCCAGCAGACAAGTGGACCACACGCCCACAGAAAGAACATCAGCCACGTTCAGACTGGTGTCCTGCTGAGTGACAGAGACCTTGACAGGACACGATGTCTTTCTGTGACGGATGACAGTTCGGACATTTAACAAGTGGCCTCTCGCTTCCACTGACCCACTTCTATTTTTAGAAGCTCTGGACTCCCAGACGCTCAAAGGTCACGTCTTCATCTGAGGGAGATCATCTGAGTCTTGGTGTCGCGTCTGGAGATCAAACCTGAACCTCTTGAGCATAAATGAGCCGAGAATCGTCGATAAATCTGAACGAACCTGACGAGGAGATGTTTGAATCCATCAAACGTGTTACTAATTAACAACAAGTTATTTTATGTTTGTTTTGACATCAGAGGAGATTCATGTTGTTGAACAACAAACATTATTGATGTCAACAACAACAAAGACACGTGTAATTAAAATGAAACTTGAAGGTAACGACTGATGAAGAACGAGTTATTCACACATTTAAACCTCCAGGTACGAAGAACAAGATAAGAATCACATTTACAGGTTTAATAGGTTAGTTAACGGTTGTTATAATAATATAAGTAATATTTTGATTGAAGTTAATAATTAGATTAAAGTTGTTTTTATGAATTAAAACAACTTTTTTTAATTGAATAATAAACAAAACTACCTTCATATTCTAAGATAACATGAGTTGAAACATTTAAGGTTTTTTGTTAAAAACAAACATCATTTGTGTTTTCATCGTTTTGAAGATTAACGTTAAATAAAAGTCATGAAAAGACAATATTTTCACATGTTAACGATTTATTTAGATGAAGAAAAAACAATCACATGTTTGTCTGATCATGTGACGGTTGTTCAACTGTAGCCAGAGACTAGTTGATTTAAATCTGGTGAGTGAAGGACAGGTGAGTGAAGACAGGTGTATGAAGGACAGGTGAGTAAAGACAGGTGAGTGAAGGACAGGTGAGTGAAGACAGGTGAGTGAAGGACAGGTGAGTGAAGACAGGTGAGTGAAGGACAGGTGAGTAAAGACAGGTGAGTGAAGGACAGGTGAGTGAAGACAGGTGAGTGAAGGACAGGTGAGTGAAGACAGGTGAGTGAAGGACAGGTGAGTAAAGACAGGTGAGTGAAGGACAGGTGAGTGAAGACAGGTGTATGAAGGACAGGTGAGTAAAGACAGGTGAGTGAAGGACAGGTGAGTGAAGACAGGTGAGTGAAGGACAGGTGAGTGAAGACAGGTGAGTGAAGGACAGGTGAGTAAAGACAGGTGAGTGAAGGACAGGTGAGTGAAGACAGGTGAGTGAAGGACAGGTGAGT